>NC_056727.1:873825572-874080572 GCF_019279795.1 Protopterus annectens
GCTTTGTGCCTACTGAATGGTGCACAGCAACATTTATCCCACTCCACAAAGGGGGAGCCACCTCTGATCCCGGGAACTATCAACCTATTAGCCTGACGAGCCTGGTCTGCAAGGCCATGGAACGTATCATCATGGAACTCATAAACATAGACATTGGTAACCTTCAAACTCTGGATACCACCCAGTTAGGGTTTGTGAAAGGCAGATCATGCCTCCTGAACCTGATCAACTTCTTTGAGGCAGTCACCAAAGCCGTAGATGAGGGTAAGGTGGTTCACACAGCCGATCTTGACCTCATCAAGACTTTCAACACCATCCCTCATTCTGGAATTATAGCTAAACTCACTAAACTAGGTATAAATCCCTACATCATAAGATGGGTTGCTAACTGGCTCACTGACAGAACCCACACTGCAAAAGTTGCAGACTCCAAATCTGACCTCAAAGCAGTGACAAGTGGAGTACCACAGGGTTATATCCTGGGACCTCTCCTGTTTGGTATCTACTTCTTTGAAGTACAGGCTAACACAGAAGGACTCTGGCTAATGAAGTTTGCAGATGACTGCAAACTAGGAGCCATAGTCAAGTCCCCAAATGATGTGGACATCCTACAGAAGGGTCTCACTGAGACAGATGCCTACTGTCAGAGCCATGGCCTCAATCTCAAGGCCAAAAAGTGCAGTGTCATCCCCTTTGGTAAAAACTCTGTACCCATGAACTACCACATAGGCAGCAATCTACTTAACAGCGAATGTGTGATAAGAGACTTTGGGACCCAGGTGGACAGTAGCCTTTCCTTTGATAGTCACATTGTCACAGTAGTCAGGAAGTCCTTCTACGTGGCACACCAAATCATAAAAGGGTTCTCATCCAGGAAAAAAATAGGTCATTGTTCCCCTCTACTCGACACTCATTAGACCCATTACAGAGTACAACGCCCCTTTTGGAATGTACTTCACAAGACATCTGCAGCAGCTGGAAAGGCCACAGAAGTACCTCACAAAGAGGATTACTGGCCTTAAACAAATGCCCTACACTGATTGCCTCAAAAAACTCCAGCTTTACTCCGTAGCATATCGCCTACTCCGAGGTGATCTCTGCCGAACATATAAAGCTATGTCAAACTCAGGGCTGCTGGACATGCTACATCTAAAGAAATCCCAATCCCTTCAAGCTACACGCTCTAGGGACCTAAACCTTGTCACCACAATAAACAGGACATGCTGGAGGGATAGATTCCTGTCCCAGAGACTTCCCATACTCTGGAACAGGCTACCCATCTATGTCAAGCAAAGTTCTTCATTAGCGCTCTTCAAGCAAAATCTTGATGAGTGGATGGGAAATAGGAAATACACCCCAGGGATCACTTCTGTGTCTCTGCTTGACAGTGGCGCAGGAAAATAACTTTCTTGGGTGTTGTAATCCAGGGAACCTTGTTGGATAGGGTTATGTAGGCCCTTGGGCCGATAGCCTAGTACTTACCTATGTTCCTATGAACCTATAAGTATATGGACTGTGTGAACAACAGTCATCATCATGTTTGCCACTCACACACTAACCCTACATATACTGGCCCAATTCACAGTGTAGCCTGATGCCTGACTGTGGTATTGGACATGTCTCAGTCTGGCCTTACAAACATATAGGCTGATAGGGTATCAGAAACTGGAGCAGCATGCAACATTGGATAGAACTGGATCAAGAGCACTGACACATACCCCAGTCTGTACACAGGCCAAATAACATAATCACAATACACGGCTACATAATACAGACACTCTGTCAACAATCACCATAAGTACACAGACCTCACCACTGTACAGACTACAACAGAATGTCCAGGTTTTGTCCTCAAATATTATCCCTCCTATACATTACATGTCTGGCAGCCTGATATATATCACTGGCTTGATATCAGGAAGTATGTCAGTAAATAATGGTATACTGTACATATCCACCTCTTACTGCAGACTTATGAACAAAGGGTGACAGACTTGAGGGACAGAGGCAGAAACACAGAGCCAATATTGACATATTTCACTTGTAAACTGAGAACATTGCTGGTGTAACAGGGTTACATATCTCTTCTGAATGATATGAAGTCAGTAATACACTTGGATGTTACCATTTACTGACTACAATCATCAGAGTATGCTACTGCATTTGTAAAGACAGAAAATGTGTGAGTGACACACCAAATCTAAGACTCCAAACTCTGGCCAGTCTGCAGATAGCCCTTTAGGTGAGAGTTTTCTCAACCACATAACACTGTCATGCCAGACTTTAAATCATGCTGAACAGCCGTATCCACACAAACCCTGTTAAACCAACATTACTTCAGATGTAGAAAAGCAATACTTACATTCTGTCCCCATGTCTGGAACATCCCCCTCCAGTTTGTTAGCCTGTCTCCACAGTGTTTTTTGTAAGAGGTATTTCCAACTACCCTCTGTGATGCTGTTTGTCAGACACCCACATGAAGTCCTGCTCACAGTGATGGAGAAGGGCCAACTATCACTTGCAGTGCTTACTTATAGGAGTGTGTTTGCATGCAATTGGCTATAGGAATGAGTCCACAGCTGTTCCATATGCAATTAGCAGGTGGACACCAATTCATGCACAGGCCATTAGCTGATCATGAGCATTACCTACCAATGTCCATATCCTGCCTGTGCAAAACAGATGCATTTTCCACATCTACCAGAGAGGGGGAGAGAAAGAGAGAGAGACAGAGGGAAAGAAAGAAAGGATGAGAGAAAGAGCCAAGTGTGTTTGTGTATGATCTGTGTGTGGAAAGAGATCTCTGGGTATTATAATGGTTGTCTATATATACATTTATGGCTGTGGATTGTCTACAACAACCTCTATGGCATTTGACAACTGCTGGTCTTGTAATGTGACATTGGGACATATGGGTCCTCAGTATGAAAATGTAGCAAGCCCACACCTACAATGGATCATGTTATTACACAATCACCCTGACACCCACACAGGATACTGCTGACACACACACTCACTTGCCAGTACTGTGTATCAGCCCCCTACCTAGCTATGTATTGGTACTACAGTGTTACGCAGTTTTTGCAGGCACCACGGAGCGTATATGTTGCAGAGTTCTCCAAAGGCATCTTTGAAGGTGAGTGACATCAGCTGTAGTGCTAAAGGAGGGGAGAGGAAAGTGTAGGAAGTGTGAATGATCACAAAATCAGGTGTTAACAAAGACACACACTCTCACTCATTAATATAGCTGCCAGGACCAGGATTAAAACTCCTACCTAACTAGTTTGTTACATTACAGTATTATGCAGTTATTGTAAGTGCCATGGAGCTTATAAAGCTGAAACTTGGCCAAATGGTTATTTCAAAGTGACTGACATCAGCAGGCATGCATAAGTAGGCCAATGGCAGGTGTAGTGGTGTGAGTAGCCTCAAAATCACTCATTGTCCCACGCACACACACACAATTGCCAGAACCAGGCTTTGAACTCTTACCAAACTATTTTGCTACACTACAGCACTATGCAGTTATTGTGAGTGCCACAGAGCTTACAGGGTAGATATTTGGACAAAAGGTTATTTCAAGGTGACTGACATCAGCAGGCATGCAAAAGTAGGCCAATGGCAGGTGTAGTGGTGTGAATGGCCTCAACATCTTTCATCTCTGCACACACACACATATTACTAGGACCAAAATTAGAACTCATACCTAGCTGGTTTACTACACTACAGTATTAAGCAGTTGTCACAAGCACCACGGAGCTTAGAGGGTTGAGGCTTGGCCAATGGTTTATTTCAAGGCGACTGACATCAGCAGGCATGTGAACATGGGCAATGGGAAGTGCAGTGTGTGTGAATGGGCCATAAATCATTCCTCTGGAAACACACACACACACACACACACACACACACACACACACACACACACACACACACACACACACACACACACACACACAACTTTACATTTGACAGGACTGAGTACACAAATGCTACATGAATACTGATTTGTACTATCATGTTACACAGTTATTACAAGAACCACAGACACTATAGGGCTGAGGGCTACCAAAAGGAATGTGTACAATGATTGACATCAGCACATCATGTGATATTGGGTAATTGGATGTGTAGTGTTTGGGACAGGCCTCGTAATGGAATTCTCTCTGTCACTGTCTGTCCCTCTCTTCCCCACATCTCTGTGTGTGTATGTTTGACATATTATAGTGTGTTGGCCTTGGATATGTGTGAGTATTCCTATCCAATGTGTGTGTGAAGCATGAATGGTGTACAATTTGGTGTGTGTGCATATACATCTGTGAATGACAGATATGTATGGTCAACTGTGTTGTCAGACATGGGCTTCATTTCTCTAAGTGTAGGAGCATGCCCAGTATGACCGCATTGAGTGTGTGAATCCATTCCAGGTAGGGTTGTACTCCAGTCCAGGGTTTGTTGTTCTACACATACAGCTAGCAACCTGTTTCTGCAGGATATCTGTAGATAGGTTGACAATATGGAGTCACAATGGGTGACAGATAGGAGGATAATGTAACTATTGCTGTCTTTGCTGCTTGTGTTACATGGTTGGTGTTAGCAGAAATATTCAGACATATGTACTGTTTTACACTGTGATGTATTATGTCATCAACTACTGACAGATATAATTATTTGCTCACAGTTATTTACTGGGAAATACAAGATGAATGAAGCTGAGTCCAGTATTGTGGTCCACAGCCTACACATTCTTGCATACTCCTGCTATTCTGGATGGGTAGCTACAGACACTTGCTGATGGGTCTGCGTAAATGGTCCAGCACCTTGGTACTATGGTGTCTGAGGATCCCCTTCTTGTACATATACTGACTTAACAGACTGGCCATATCCTGCTATGGCCATACCTCTCAGCTGTACAGATTCACCCAGGTTACATAGAGACAGGGCTCCTATATCTGGTCAGATGCCATTCACATTGTGGTTTACAAGCAGGTTTGTAGCCACCCATTACTGGGTTTGCAGGCAGGGGTAGTATGGGTGCACATCACTGTTTCAGACTTTACACACTTCATGATGTCCATGCATCTACCCCCCCCCCACTCTGTTATTCTATCCTCTTCCTAACATTATGCGAGCAATAGCTGAGAAGTATCCCTATAGTTGACCCTTCATCCCAGCAGTATTTATGGATTGGCCCACAGTTCATGCAGTGGGACATGGGAGGCATGCAATTGGGATTTGTCAACATGGCCTTGCATTTGTGTTCTTTTGACTGTGTTAGGTTGTTAGTTGTGATCTCATGAGATACCATACATTGGCACTATGGGTGAGGCACAAGCCTTTGACAGATGACTGTAGGCAATTTGATAGTGATACAAGCCATCTGTAGCAGGCCACTGCATTCTGTCACTCTACATTCCCAGGCTGTGAGCAAGTGGATTCTCCTGAGGTGACAGGGTAAGTGTGAGAGGTGTTAATGGCAATAGTTCCTGTCCATATTGATCCATTGGTCTGGATGCAAGCAGGGTGCTGCTTACAGCTAAGGACACATCTGCATAGGACAGCTCTTCAGCATGCTTTATTCTGTGGGTATTCCCACTCAGAAGTGGGGTCATAATGTACTCATTCTCAACAGCAAGGATATGACCTGTGATAAACCTGATGCTGATGGTGGAGTGAGCTGAGTGCATGTGTGATATGGACGCTACTTGCAGCTGACTCACAGTTATACCTGGTACATTCCCCTTATGCTGTCTTGTGCAGGGACATAGATGGTCTCTCATTACTTCATAAATGTGTCTTTTGTGGTCTGCCAGTGATTGACCAGACTACATAAGTATTCCATACTACACAGACAACTAATGTTCTGCTAACCTGTCTGTACAATTCCAATGTTGTGTGCCGCTGACAGTTAAATGTTATGCACTCTGCCTAGGGTCCTTCCACCTGTGTACTGTGTGTATGTATGGGCCCACATTCATGGCATGTCCATCTTTCACACGTTGACAGATATTGACATCTGGACAGTGAGTATGGATGACTGCTGACATGGGTATTGCTGAGAAGCATTGTGTTTGGCACTGCAGTTTTTAGAACATGGCCCTGTCAACCACAGTACTGCCCATAGGCCACCGAGACACAACCCTCCATGCCTACATGCTGACCACTTCCAGACAATATTGAACACACAACAACCTAACACACAGACCCCTGCATATTGTACACATGCAACAATCTATCCTGTAGATTGTGCCAGCTCGGGTAATCTGTGCTCCACTGATACTACTCCTCACACTTACATGTTACTGCATTTCTACATAGGATTGTGGGGGGGGGCACACCTGACAACTGCAAACTGTGCTATGACTGTACTGGTATGTCAGGTACTCTGTTGGCTTCCACTTCATTTTGTATTCTGACCTATCATGCAGACTGGACAGTGGAGCACAGGTTTTATTGACCTACATTTCAGTTTCAGACTTCTCATCCTTCAGAACTAACATACAACTGTCATTCCTGTTGCAGTCTGTCTGTGTAGGTCTGGAGGGGGGCTGTTCACCATTGCCATCAATTGGAGGCCTTAGCCCAGCCTTTCTTTATTGTCATCTACACCTGTCCTGCTGGCTGAGGCTGGTGGTAGGTATATGTGCCTCACTGACATGCATGTGTGTGTCCTATAGGTTCATAGGTTCATTGGTTGGTAGTAGGCTATTGACCCTAGGGCTTATACAAGCCTAGCCATAACAATTCCCTGGCTATTTCTTCCCACGCTATTTACTTCCCTGGACCCCTGTCTAGCAGGGCAACTGATGTGATCCCCGGGGTAAATTTCCTTTCTCCCATCCAATCATCAAGGTTCCTTTTGAAAAGGGCCAAGGAGGCACTCTGCTTGACATGTATGGGCAGTCTATTCCAGAGTCTGGGACGTCTCTGGGTCAGGAACCTATCCCTGCAGCATGTTTTGTTTATTGGGATGACAAGGTTTAGATCCCTGGAGTGTGTGGCTCTGACGGATTGGGATTTCTTTAAGTGTAGCATGTCCAACAGCTCTGGGTTTGACATGGCCTTGTATGTTAAGCAGAGATCGCCTCTGAATAGATGATATGTGACAGAGTATAGCTGGAGTTTTTTAAGGCAGTCAGCATAGGGTATCTGCTTTAAGTCTGCAATTCTTTTAGTGAGGTATTTCTGCGGCCTTTTCAGTTGTTTCAGATGTCTTGAGAGGTACATACCAAATGGGGCATTGCATTCTATAATGAGTCTAATGAGGGATGAGTGCAGTGGGACAATGACCTCCTTTTTTCTGGATGAAATGCCCTTAGTGATGAGGTGTGCCACATAGAAGGATTTCCTGACTGTTGTGGCAATGTGGTTATTGAGGGTGAGACCACTGTCCACCTGTGTCCCTAAGTCTCTTATCACACTTTTGGTGTTTAGTGTACTGCCACCTATGTAGTAATTCACGGGTACATGTTTTTTACCAAAGGGGATAACTATACATTTCTTGGCAATGAGCTTGAGCCCATGGCTCTGGCACCAAGCATCTGTTTCTGTAAGGCCCTTTTGTAGAGTATCCACATCATTTGGTGATTCAATAATGGCTCCCAGTTTGCAGTCATCTGCTAACTTTGTTAGCCAGAGTCCCTTAGTGTTGGCTTGTACTTCAGAGAAGTAGGTGCCAAACAAGACCGGTCCCAGGACTAAACCCTGTGGTATTCCACTTATCACTTGTCTGGAGCTGGACTTGGAGTCGGCTACTTTTACAGTGTGGGTTCTGTCAGTAAGCCAGTTGGCAACCGATTGAGTGATGTAGGGGTTAATGCCCAGCTTAATAGGTTTATCTATGATTCCAGAGTGGGGGATTGTGTCAAAGGCCTTGGTGAGGTCCAGATAGGCTGTGTGGACAGGCTTACCCTCATCCATGGCTCTGGAGACTGATTCAAAGAAGTCAATCAGGTTCAGGAGACAAGATCGGCCTTTCATGAACCCAAACTGGGTGGGGTCCAGTGTTTGAAGGTTGCCAATATCTTTGTTTATAAGTTCCATGATAAAACGTTCCATGACCTTGAAGATCAGGCTCGTCACACTGATGGGGCGGTAGTTCCCGGGATCCAAGGTGGATCCCCCCTTGTGGAGTGGGATAAATGTAGCTGTGCGCCACTCAGTGGGCATGAAGCCTGAGGTGAGGGTATGATTAAACATGACACTTAGGTGAGGTGCCAGTTCATTTTGTAGTTCATGTAGTACACAGCCCAGGATATCATCTGGTCCCATGTATGTTGTATTCTTAGCTTTGGAGAGTGCGTTTTTTACCTGTGTGGCCGTTATTACCAGAATTTGGCAATCTTCTGGTATTGAGATGGGCCATTTAGGGGGTGAGGGGGGGGTGAAGTTGGCACTAAATCGATCTGCCAGGATATTGGCAATATCCTTGGGATCAGTATATTTAATACCATTCTGTTGTAGCTCAGAGCTGGTCTGAGCAATGCCATTTAGATTCTTGACATAGTTAGAGAATGCCTTGTGGTTGTATTTGGAATCTTTGGCAATTTTATTTTCGTAACTAGTGTTGGAGGATTTTATGAGGGATCTCAGCTTCTTACTGAGGCTGGTAAAGGATTTTTTTGCATCATGGGATTTTCCTCTTTTCTGCAACAATTTCTACCTTTTGTTGTAAAGTTTGTTTATGGCAGGGGGCCACCAGATTTGCTTCCTGTTTTTGGAGGAGAGCATCTTGGTTCTATTTGGGATTGCACGATTCATGCATGAGTGGATGTGCTTGTACAGTGCCTTAGTGGAGGACTCAGCAGTCGAACTTTCAGTTCCCCTCTGCATGGGTGTCATGAAGTTTATCACTTCTGACTTGAGTAGCATGACGTTGGCTTTGGAGAAGTTTTTTATGGAGGTTTCCTTACTGAGGAGTGGGAGGTGGGATCTGGATGCTAATGGTGACTAGCTTATGGTCTGACCTGACCAACGAGGGGGTGACCATAGGTGTGGAGCATTGATTTCCCATGTTGGTAACTAACAGGTGTAGAATATTAAAGCCCCTGGTGGGACTATAGATTAGTTGATCCAAGCCATTGGAATTTATGAATTCCATGAGCTGTTGGGCAAAGGTGCTGGTACACGAGTAGCAGTTAATGGCAGGGAAGTTGAACTCACCCAGTATTAGGGTGTTTGGTTGTATATTAATATTTTCCAGTATGTTTAGAAAGGTGTAATGGGAATCTTGTGGCATGGTGGGGGATCTGTAGCAAGCTACAATTTGGATTGCAGTCTTACCTAGTGTTAGTTGCACCTGGAGAATTTCAGATGCATTGTGTTGGGCAACTAGCCTGGTGGTGTGAATATCCTTGGTGAATATGGACATTCCTCCACCTTTAGTGTTTCAATCCTGGTTTCGTGGCTGAAAAGTGTGATAAGAGTTGTAGCCTGGTATTGCAGGGGTGCTCTCTGGAGCCTTTAACCAGGTCTCAGTTACTGCACAGATATCAATGTTCTCCATTTTTAGGAGTGCCTCTAGAGTGTGCATTTTGAGGTTTAGACTTCTAACATTGAATAGCATTACCTTCAGATTTTGCATGCTTGTACCTGTTACGGTGGTGGTTTTGTCCTTTGAACTTTGTATAGAAAAGGCACTATAGGGGTGGCAAGAGCCTTAGCCAGTAACCTGAATCCCAGGGACGACAGGTGCAGACCATCTCTGGCAAAGCATCATGGTCTGCCGATCATGTCATCCCAGGCAGACAGATACTGGATCCCCTTTGAATGACACCAGAAGCATAGCCAATTGTTGAAGTCAATAATTTTGTCCTTACATTGTGGTATCATTCTGGGCGAAGGCAGGATGCTACTCAGGGCTAGGGTCATTCCTGCCTAGGCCACATGATCCAAGAGATCTTCCATGTCTCTTTTCATGTAGTCCAGGGAGGTATGTCTCAAATCATTCACTCCAACATGGACAATGACAGTCATATTTGTACTTGTTATGGAGTGACTTGAGTGCATGCGTTATGTGGTGGATCCTGGCACCCGACAGGCAGCTGACTGTAATTTTCTACTTGTTCAGCCTGGTGAGTGGGACATCAGTGTGCCTGACTATAGAGTTACCTATGACTAAAGTGTTAGGTACATTGTCTTGCCTTAGGGGCTGTTGCTGGGTGGCACACTAGTGTTGTGAGCTATGTGACACTTTGGTTGTGATTGGTGTTTGTTTGCATTTCAGCTTCAAAGGTCCTTGATGCTTGGGCAGGTTACAGTTAAGGGCCTCTGCATATGTGGGATTTAGTGTTGCTATCAGTGGGTGTTGGTGGTGTGAGTTTAGAATGGCTATGTGTTGCTTGAGGTGTAGTATGGGTGTTAACCTTCTACTCTTGACTGTCTAGCACAATCTTGGGTGGAGAGAGCTTTGCTTCCTGTTTGGCTATGTAAGTGCATCTCTCACAGGTTGTAGTGTTGGGTTGTAGGAGGAGAGGGTTGTCTGTGTACAACCCTGCTACTCAGGGCTAGGGTCATACCTGCCTAGGCCACATGATCCGAGAGGTCTTCCATGTCTCTTTTCATGTAGTCCAGGGAGGTACGTCTCAAGTCATTCACTCCAACATGGACAATGACAGAGTCATATTTGTACTTGTTCTGGAGTGACTTGAGTGCATGCGTTATGTGGTGGATCCTGGCACCTAACAGGCAGCTGACTGTAATTTTCTACTTGTTCAGCCTGGTGAGTGGGACATCAGTGTGCCTGACTATAGAGTCACCAATGACTAAAGTGTTAGGTACGTTGTCTTGCCTTAGGGGCTGTTGCTGGGTGGCACACTGGTGTTGTGAGCTATGTGACCCTTTGGTTGTGATTGGTGTTTGTTTGCGTTTCAGCTTCAGAGGTTCTTGATGCTTGGGCAGGTTACAGTTAAAGGCCTCCGCATATGTGGGATTTAGTGTTGCTATCAGTGGGTGTTGGTGGTGTGAGTTTAGAAGGGCTATGTTTTACTTGAGGTGTAGTGAAGGTGTTAACCTTCTCCTCTTGACTGTCTAGCACAATCTTGGGTGGAGAGAGCTTTGCTTCCTGTTTGGCTATGTAAGTGCATCTCTCACAGGTTGTAGTGTTGGGTTGTAGGAGGACAGGGTTGTCTGTGTACATGAGGCAATTGCTGCATTGCCCCAGTATGCCCAGATTCACCAGATGGACAGGAGAAAACACCGGAAGCTGACTCTTGGACATGCCTGGTTTGAAGCTTTTTTTTTAAAGTACAAGAGCTGTTTCCCTTCCCTTAGCAAGGTACTTTGCAATTATAGGCTGTTTAGTGCCTATGATTAATTTATCCTTATTAATAAGGAGAGTTGAGTGCTTGTATAAGTTTAAGGCTTCCTAGTGCTTTCCAGCAGGTATTAGAGCAAGTGCTAGTCACAGAGATGCTTAAAGTTAAGATGGAAAAAATGGTTTATCCTAAACACTGTAGTGTGCACTAGAGAAGTTAGATGTGAAAGTAGGTAACTTAAGTTTTACCTGTCTAAAAAGTTAAGTTTTAGTGGAGAGTCACTATTTTTAAAACAGCAGGATAGATTGAAAGGGGGTGATCACTTTTGTATTCTGGCACTATGGAATACAGTAGGACGGCCAATAAATTTAAATAGTTGAAGGGGAGTGATTTCACAAAATGATAATTTTGTGCTTACTCACACAAGCCAGTGAAAGCAGAGAGGAAATGAGATATATGGTCAAATTAACATAAGAGGCGGGCAACTAGAAAGACAGTGGTATTTAAGAACAGAATAGTAATAGGGTGGGCGGGTGAGAAAATAATTCTGCCTGACTCACAAGAGACAGAGCTGTGGTTTCTTTTGAAGTTTTAATATGCAGTTAAAAGCAGAATACAAGTGAAACACAAGGTAAAGAAAACAAATCACAGTATTCAAAATATAAAAAGGCAATAAACTAATACAAAATACAATAAATAAAAAGCAAACTAACCTTGCCTTCATAGCAAAGTGTAGCAGAGTTTGGGTGAGCCTTTCTAATAAAGTCCTGAAATGTTTTATTTTACCCTTTAAATAGAAGGTTTAGTTCCTAGCTCCAGCCCCTCAGTTCACAAATGATTAACCTTAAGTGACCTCTTATATCTTATGTATGAGTCCTTAATTGATCAGTTCTAATTTCTGCCTGACTCACAAGAGACAGAGCTGTGGTCTCTTTTGAAGTAGTTTTAATATGCAGTTAAAAGCAGAATACAAGTGAAACACAAGGTAAAGAAAACAAATCACAGTATTTAAAATATAAAAAGGCAATAAACTAATACAAAATACAACAAATAAAAAGCAAACTAACCTTTCCTTTGCAGCAAAGTGTAGCAGAGTCTGGGTGAGCCTTTCTAATAAATGGACAAACATTTGGGCCACCACATGTACTGCAATAGGATTTGTCACCTTGTCTAGTACTGTCTAGTGTGTTGACACCATTATTTATTATGGATTTCATGCTGACCATATAGGTGTCTACTATCTGCTGCCATCCCATTCAGCCACCTGATTCCCTTGCATGCTCACATCCGTACTATAAATACAACTATCAGAATATACTACTCCATTCAGTAATTCATAAGAAGAGTGATTTACCTTGTGGCTGGGCCAGTACTGAGGACAGTGCTGGAGGGCTGACTATGTCGGATGCACATAGTACACTCCCTATATATGGTAAAGCACATGTAGTGTCATGTTTGGCATCCCTTTTACTGTATGTGCGAGTCAGAGAGGTGTCATTCCTGGGGTCCCTACCATGTCAGTGTATGTGCTATGTGTTGCCATTTTGGCAAGGCCTGGGCATACTGGGCATGCTTCTTTCTACCTACATGGGCAGGCTCAGGTGGTTCATCCTCTGAGTACCTCTGTGCCTGTACTGGCCTTGGCTATGGTGGGTGGCTTTATGGCCTTCCCCTTGCTGTTTCTGCTGCAGCTGATTCCGCAGGATCATATTGTGTAGCATGGCACATACTATGAACATTTGTGTACATGTAGCTGGAGAGTACTGTAAGGCTCCAGTGGATATGTCCAGGCAGTGGAACCATGACTTGAGCATTCCAAACATACGCTCTATTATGATTGGGGTTTGTGAATGTGCCTCATTATGGAGTTCCTGTTCAGGTGTGTGTTCATTTTTGAGAGGTGTCATCAGCCAAGGCTTAAATGTGTAGCCAGCATCCCTCACTAGGTGGCCATATGGGATGCCCTCACTCGCAAACAAATGGTACAGCTGTGTCACATGCCAGATGTGGGAGTCATGATAGCTTCCAGGGCTGCCAGCACACACATTCAAAATAATGTCCTGGGCATCACACATGGTCTGGCAGTTGATGAAAGGGAAGCCCTTGCAGTTTATGTAGACCCTACCTCACTTGCCGGGTGGTGCTTTGATGTGTATGTGTGTGCAGTCTATATCACCCACTACCTCAGGGTATTCTGCTATTTAGTGTAAGAGATGCATACTGCTGGTCAATGACTCACAGGTGATGGGGAAATATATGTCCTCACCGGCATGTGCTAGCATGGCATCCAGGAGCTGGTGGAGTACCCTGGATGCTGATGCCTGTGAGATCCCCATGATATCCCCAGTTGCCCTTTGGAAGGTACCTGTGGCTAGTATTCTTAAGCCTACACATACCTTTGTATCCACTAGTTATGGGATCCTCTCTGATGGTTCTGTGTGTGAGGCAGGGCCAGCACAGCTCAACAATTTGCTGTAGAATGTCCCTGTCCATCCTATAGTGCTCCACTATCTCCAGCTCATGTAGGCCTTGGTAGGGTACTCTGGGTTTGTACACTCTTCTACTCCTCCTCCTCACTGTGGGATGGTCGTCAGCATTCACATCCTCACCACCCTCAGCCTCTTGCACATATTGATGTATGAGAGTGACAGCAGCCCCTATAATTTTGTTAGTTTTGTCAGGTAAAATTTCCCCATCTGTGTAGACTGGTGATGTAGAGTTTGTGGGAAAAAGCAGAGTGAATGGGGTTTGCATAGTTCATAGTACTGTGTTGGGCTGGGCTGCTGCCTGTGTAATTGGCTGATTCTGATACATTTCACCAGCCAGCTATGCTAGTTCTCCTGGATTGCCTTCCTACTGCTGTTTTCCTTTCCCATTGTCTTCCCGTTTAAGCCCCAAGGAGCTCCATGCATACCCAGTTCTCACATGTGAACTGAGCTGCTGTTTCCTGTTTTTTTTTTTTGTTTACACCCATTTAAGCAGGGGAAACAATGCTAAACAATGTGAGACACACCTCTTTCCTTAGCTCTGCTTAGCTAAGAGCAAACACGGGCCATAGAGCTCCAATAAGTTTACACCAAGCATGACACACACCTTACTGAAGTAGTCCTCTTGTCCTGCCTACATGGCTCCCTATTCGTGCACCTGCATGATTAGATGCAGGCTTCCAGTAGGTAGAAATCTGTGATTCAGTTTTTGTCCCTTCATTTGCATACCCCATTGTGCAGGTCCATAGTTACAATTCCCAAGCACACCATTTCCCCTTGGCAACCAGTGCTCCCTTGTCTTGTTTACATTTTGCCTGCCATTGACTATAATGGCAGAATACATATTTATGTTACTACTATCAGAATACATTTTTGGACTGACACTGTTCCTATAGGGAATCCGTTCAGCTTGCTGGATCGCAACATCACCTCATTTGCATGGTTTTCACCAGCAAATGAGGTGATTTGCATACTGAATGGAATTCCATGCAAGAACAGTATAAGGCCACTCGTGTATGTGAAAACGGCCCTATCATGGATCGCACGGCCGCCATATTGCGTGCAGGAGCTTCTATACTGTTCCTGCACAGAATTTGGCCATTCGTGAATCCGGCCCATAGTTCCTAATAATGCTTTATTTATTTATTCATTTATTTATTTATTTATTTATTTATGTATGTATGCATTTGTTCATTCTTCAGGAACATTTTAAATGCTGGAAAATACTTTGGAGAAACAAACACTGGTCTGTCATCCTAATTAAAATGTATATATGATATCATGCATTACATATTCACCCACATTAAAAAAATAAGTCTGCACTTTTTAGCAAGCTTAATTTAAAACATCTGCAGGAAGAAAGCTGTGATGCCCCAGCACTGGAACAGTAATCAAGGAGCCTCAATCTTCACCACTGGCAACAGTGGGGAACATACACACTGGGAGGATGACAAGTACACACAGTAAAGAGCAATTTCCCTTAAGAGCACACAGAGATCACAGTCTGGGGCTGGTTTCACCCTCTTTCTCCAGAACCCCAGTAAGATTCCCCACTGGCACAGCTATAGGGTTGAGATCTCAGGTAAGTGGCCAAACCAAGATCTCTAATACCCTGTCTGTCCAAGAAGTGCTTCATGTCCCTGCCCATGTAGCTGACACACACACTCTTTGAGGTTTGATTTATATACAAACACACACACACACACACACACACACACACACACACACACACACACACACGCACACACATACATACACTTCTGGGAAAGGCTGGCACAGGTTTACTAGCTATGCCCCCTTCAGCCCAGACTATAAGGTAGTTCTGACTGCCACCAGCCACTCTTTTTCAGCTACTTTAAGGCCCTTAACAAAAGGTGTCCAATCCTACTGTGTAATGTTACTATTAATCCAAATAGTAGTTTGACCAAGAGCCAGGCTATTATGAGTGGCCTGTACAGTGTCACCAAATAGATATGCAAGTACTTTAAGAGCTTAAATATCTCTAAACTGACCAGCCACAACTGAAAGATTTAAATATGTTTAATAATAAATAATAAAAAAACAAGACAATACTCAGTAAGTAATGAGTTACATCAGAGTTCAGAATCACAGTAAATATTTAAAACAACATTGCAGGATAGTCTCAAATAAATAAAGAAAACATCTAAGCTATATTTTGCTATATTCCTATCTGAATCTAAAAGATTTACTATGCCCTAAAAACTTACTTACAGCAAGGCAAGTGCAGAGGTGAGTGGATGTTCTTGTTAGGTCAAAGACAAAATACAAAAATGCCCTCTCTCTCTCTTAAATTAATATCAAATATTACTGCTGGGTTCGTTTGGATGACATCACTTTTCGTCATCTGACTTTAATTCCCAAACTAAACCCACATTGTCAGAAACTACCAACATTTTATTATATGCCTGTGAAAAATGCATATCTCTCACATCTTTGCAACTACTGGAAGATATAAAACAATAAAATACTTACAAAACAATGCAGAAGGCATGCTAGTTCTAGATATCCTGTCTCCTTGCTGAAGTGAAACTAACTTTTATAGGACGGTCATAAAACAATTTAATTTCAAGTATTGTCTTGATGTTTTGCAAGTTAACCTTTTATGTTCTAGTTCCCACTGTTAAAACATATACATTTGCACATGTACAATAGTTTATATACATTTCTGCTGTAATCCAGCAGGGCACACCATGGTCACACATCCAGGCTCAGCACTGTACAAATCTGGTTCAACACACACCTCTGTACCAGCAGCTTAATACATGTACAACATACAGTTCTAATGCATTTGTAAGACAAGCATACAAATCATGCTGATATTCACAAATGACTTATGATTATTTACAAAATTCCAGACATCTGGGCTGGCAGTATCTCCTTTTGTTACATTTCTATATAAATCATATTAATATTCACAAATGGCATATAATTATTTACAACATTATAGATAGGCTGACAATGTGACACCCCCCCCCACTGCAGAAAACTCAAGCTAGTTTTCAAGTGTCCCATGAGAAACATTGCTTGAGGAGGTGAGCCTATCTGGGAATACCTTAGCCCATTTCCTGTCTTGAGATTTCAGCTACCTTGGCATGGCTGACCCCAGTACAGTGCTGCACTGTCCCATCACATGCCTGCAACCCTAAGGACCACCTTAATAATTTGGGATTTGGCTGGCTGGCCCCCTGTAGCCATACATCCCACTCAGACTCCTCCTGCCTTGTACTGCAAATACTTAGCACCAGGGCCTCCCCATCATGGTAAGGTTTCATCATGTTAACATGGTACAGTTTGTGCTCCTTCCACCTGCCTAGCAGTTCTACCATGTAATTAACATCACTGACATTCCTTACCACTTTGAAGGGTCCCTCCCAAGTGGCCTGCAGCTTGTTTTGTCTGATAGGAAGGAGAACCATTAGCTGCTGCTGTACAGCATACCCTCTGATTCGAGCATTCCTGTCATACCAGACATTTGTCTGCTGATAGGCTTCTGCCAGGTTCACTTGGACCAAGCCCATGCACTCCCTGAGCCTTGTCCTGAAGTTTAGGACATAGACCACAACAGACTCCTTCTGGGATTCACACTCACCCTCACACTCACCTCAAATCAAATCTAGAGGTCCCCTCACCCTATGCCCATACAACAGCTCGAAGGGTGAAAAACCTGTGTATTCCTGGGGCACTTCTCTGTAAGCAAACAATAGGTGGGGCAAATATTTGTCACACTCCCTCTTAAGCTGCTCTGCAAATGCCCATAGCATGGTCTTGAGTGTAGAGTTTAACCTCTCAACATGACCATTAGTCTGGGCAAGGTTGGGGGTGGTCTTTAGGTGCTTCACCCCACAGTGCTTCCACAGACAAGCCAGCAGGCCTGACATGAAACTGATACCTCTGTCAGTCAGTATTTCTTTTGGGAAACCAACCCTGCTGAAAATCTCTAACCAAGCATTTGCCACCTTTTCTGCCTAAATGGAGGACCGAGCCAACTCAGGGTATCTTGTAGCATTATCTACTACCACTAGGATATACTTTTTCCATGTGGAACTTGGGGTACTCACAGGCCCCACAATATCCATAGCTACCCTCTAAAATGGTGACTCAATCACAGAGAAAGGCATAAAAGGAGCTTTCACCTTGTCTCCTGCCTTGCCTACCTTTTGGCACTGGTCACAGATCCTGTACTACCCTGTTACATCTCTAGAAATCTCAGGCCAATAAAAGTTCTGCATAATAGGTCTCTTGATTCACTTTATGTCTATATGACCTGCAAATAGAATATCATGGGCTATGGCTAAAAGTGCCAGATGGTAGGCTCTGGGCACTACTAACTGCTGTATTCTCTCACCCTCTAGCCCTCCCTCAGGAGCTGACTCTCTACACAGTAACCTTTGTCCAAGTATACAGATCCCCCCTTTCCTTGAGAATCAAGTGCCTCACTCGCTACCTCCCTCAGGCCTTGTAATGTAGGGTCTGAGAGCTGAGCCTGTCTCACCACTCTCTTGGAAACCTTTCCCAGCTCCTCTTCCACAGGAAGTCTGATATTCTCTGACAGCAATGCCTCTCTGTCAGCCTGGGTACTACTACTCACTTCTGCCCTTGCAGTCACTCCATCCAAGGGAACATCAGTACCCACAAGCAGCTGTGGCTCACCTTCAGTCTCAGTGCTACAGGATGGCTCTGTCCCTGAAGTAATCACCTCACCAGTCCTGGCTGCTAGGTTGCAGTCTGTCTGGGTCTCCCCCAGGCTACCAGATACTGCATTATCAAAATCATTCCCTATCAGGACATCTGCAGAGATGTCCTCAAACACACATACTTGTTGGCTTCCTTTTCTACCCTCCCAGTGAAGATGAACCCTAGCCAAAGGCATTTGGAATGGAGTCCCCCCTAAAGCTCTGACTGCAGTAGACTGCCCAAGCAAGTACTGGTCCTATTTAACCATTGCAGGCTTCACAATGGTTAGGTCAGAGGCTGTCTCTCTCTTAGCAGTGGCCTGTTTCCTATCTACTAAGATAGTATGTAACCTCTTGTGGTAGTTTGGTACCCTTGTTGTCTCCAGACAACTTACTGCTGGCATTCTGTCATTCCCACTTACTGGCTCTCCCACCTTTTGTTCCTCACCTTGCCTCCATGGACATCTATATGCTACATAGCTCCACTGGTTGCATTTAAAATATTTAACCCTTGGTCCTGGTCATGTACCTGGTCTAGTGGCTTTCCTTGCTACTGGTGGACTCTGTTGGGGTAGTCTGGGCTACCCACCACTTTAAATCTATGAGCAGCACTATGTATCCCTTTCCTGTGCTGTGATTCCCTGCTCACTAGGTGTAGGTCTCCATTTCCCCCAATTTATTTACTTATTTATTTATTTATTATTTTACATTTGTTAACCGGGCTAGTCTAGCTGGATATATGTCCATTTTCAGTAGAGGCCCGGGGAGAAAAGCTCCAAGCATGAACAGTGACAAAGTTAACAATGCATAGTAACATAAAGAATCACAGTACAGTGCAGTATTAGTCTTAAAAGCAGTTATGATAATACATTTTTAAACTATAACAAATTTAGTAAAAATTCTACTAAATAATTATACAAAACACAGTAGAAGGTATGAGCAAGTCTCAGGTAGGGGAAGAGAGCATAAATGTTATTCTCATAAATCAAAGAAAGAGTAGTAACTAGTTTTGTAGACATAGGTTACAGGAGTAGGGAAAGGGGTAAGAGTTAAAGTGAAGAAAAATATCAGTCTGGGTTAGCGCATGGACAAAGCCAATGAGTTTTTAGATATTCTTTAAGATGTTTTTTAAAGAGAGAAGTAGAAGCAAGGGTAGATAATTCTGAGGGAAGCTGGTTCCAGATTTTTCCTGCAGTGTTTGAGAAGAATGAATCCCCAGCTTTGTTATTAGCTTTATTTGAGGAAACTAAAAGCTTATTAGCAGAGCGTAGTGTGGATAGATTTGTATATGGTGTAATTAGATTAGTGAGGATAGGGGTGTTGTTAGAGTGGTATAGGATCTTTTGAGTAATAAGTAATTGTTGACAGAGTATATGGTTTTTCAATTCTAGCCATCCTAGTTGTTTGAGGTTAAGGCAGTGGTGAGTTTTAAAGGGGGAGCTTTTGATGAATCTAGTTATGCTATTATAGCAGGTGGAGAGTTTAGCGAGGTTGTTTTTGGATAGGTTAGTATATATAACAGAGGCATAGAAAAGGGTAGAAATGAGGTGGGTTTGGGCAATAGTTTTCCTTGCAGAAGGGGTAAGGAAGGGTTTGATTCTATAGATGGTGCCAAGTTTTTTGTTAACAGACTTTATAGTGGAGTTGATGTGTTCATCATAGCTGAGACGATTATCAATTGTTACACCTAGTAGGCAGGTTGTAGTATCTGGGGTAATGTTGGTACCATTGTTAGAGGTTATAGAGAAGAAAGGAGTAGGTGATTTGTGAGTAGGGGTAAAATGCAGTAGTTTAGAATATCATGGGCTATGGCTAGAAGTGCCAGATGGTAGGCTCTGGGCACTACTATCTGCTGTATTCTCTCACCCTCTAGCCCTCCCTCAGGAGCCCACTGTCTACACACTTTTATATGCTTTGTTACATTCTCTATCCACTAGCAAGACTCTCATGTCCTTAGGCAAAGTGCTAAGGGCTTGTTCCCTCACCAAAATGTCTGACAGCCCTTTAAAAGTGGTGACCTGACATCCACTCAACCACCTATGAAAATAAGTGCTTAGTTCAGCAATATATTCACACGCACTTTCATCTGCCTTGCGTCTATGTTCACTAAACTTTTTCCTATAAGCCTCAGGTGTTAACTTAAAGGTTTCCACCAGACAATTTTTTTTTACAGTATTGTAATTTAAGCAATCAGTATCAGACAATTTAGAAATAGCAGTTACACCTTTACCATGGAGTAAGAGGATCAAGAGCTGTACCCACTTTAATATATACTATTATAAATATACTTTAATAATTAAACTTTTCTGCATATATTTATTAATAATAGTACTTTAAACTAGAATTATGGTAAATATAAGCTGGGGAGGGGTGTTTTTTAGTGTGAGTAACCCAACCAATGGAATGTCTGCATTTCATTCACATGTATTATTTAAATGTGGTTTTACTACTATGTAGTTATATCTGATGAAGTCCTACTATTAGAAGGGACGAAAAGCAGTTGATTTTATGTTTGTTTGCTGAATTAAACTTTTTTATACTAGAAGACATGGTTTGGCTTCTTGCAGTGGCTCATCTAGCTCTTGGCCATTTAAACAACTACAATAGTGCATGTACATTTCTGTTCTTTTCCAGTAGGGTGCACTGTGGTTACATTTTAAGCCCAAGCACTTTGTAAAATACCTTGTTTTAACACACATGCCTGTACAAACCAGTTTGATATACACATGACATGCAGTTCTAATACATTTGTAAGACAAGCATCTTACACAAATGATTTCAATATTCACCAATAACATATAATTATTTACAAAATTCCAGCTAGCTGGGCTGGCAGTATCTCACTTTGTCACAACTGTCATATTAGCTGTATTTGTTCTTAACTAATGCTGCCACATTATTCTAATTTGGTATAATTATTTAAACTGTAGATTTATTGTATTATTTTTGAAGCTTGTGAAATTATTATTCTTAAAATGTTTTTGTAATACATTGGAGATTTTCTCCCTGGGCCTCCATTGAAAATGGACACTTACCCTTTTGGACTTTCCCTGTAATCAAATGTCAGTAAATCAAAAAAAAAAAACTGTAAAAGGATGATCATGCTACTGATGGATCATGATGCAAACATGCTGCTTCCAGGAAATTCCTTTAATATCTGTAATTCTGATTGACTTGTCTATGTTGGTTATGAAATGGTCCACAATAACATTAACATTTGGTCATAGGTGAGTTTTCTTCTATGCTAAATTTATTTAGTATTTGTTTACTGGGAATGCCCAACTGGGACAGAGCCCATTTTCTGTTGCAGCCCAGGTAGAAACACTCCAGATGCATGTCTTTGGAATGTGGGAGGAAACCCATGCGAATGCAGGGAAGACATACAGATTCCACACAGAAGGCACCCCAGCCAAGAAGCAAACCAGAGAACTTGTTGCTGTAAGGCAACAATGCTAACTGCTGCATCACTGCACCACCCAATGGTTAAGTTATTACAGAATTGCTTGAAATGAATGGTATTAAAAGATGGCATATTGTTGGACAAGATGTTCTTGAGAAAACAAGACAGAAAAATTATTTTGTCTATTAACAGTTTCAGAGTTTTGGCTGAAGTGGAGGTATTTATTTTACTGCAGGACATATGGAGTATTTATCATTCATAGCTAGATGATAGTGTTTTGAATGGTCCACATCAGTTGATGCTAACATCTGTCCTAACAGTTTCCAGAAATTCTGACATCTGTACTGATGTTTTTAACTGTGTTTGCTTGGTGCATTAAACAACCGTTCATAATTATTTCTGTCATGCTGCGCATATTATGGAAACAAATTGTTCATAATTATTCTTGCCAAGTTATGCATGTTATGAAACAAATATTTCCGTTATTAAAGCTTTCGTTTTTAACGCAGTCTGATATGGTCATTTTTGTAGTGTTTATATATTTTAACTATGTTGGCATCTGGGATCAGTCCATCCCTTCTGCACCAGTTATTACTGGCACAAAATTATTTCACCTTCTGTAATATAGGATCCTCCTTCCTTTATCCTTGTCAGTGTACATGCTGTGTCTGCATTTTTTTTTTGTTTCCATTAAATGATTTTTTTCTGCGAGTAAGCTGTTTTGCATGTTTTAATGAATTTACGATTTCAATAAACCTTGATTTTGCTGTAGGGTAGCTAAGAAGATAAGCAACTCTACCCTGCAGCACATAGATTTTATCCAGACTATATTTTATTTCTGTTGGTATCTGCAGCAGAACTGGAGCATAGAGCATGTATTGAGAGTGGATATTACAGTCCCTGTTGAGACACAGGACACAACTTTCACACTCACAACTGGTACAGTTCTTTTGCATTGCTTGGTAGGTATCACTAAACATAGGTTCATAGGTTCACAGGTAGGTACTAGGCTATTGGTCCAAGGGCCTAAGTAAGCCTAGCCAACAAGGTTCCCTGGCTTACGCCACCCAAGAAAGTTAATTTCCTGTGCCCCTGTCAAGCAGAGCCACAGAAGTGATCCCCGGGGTGTATTTCTTATTTCCCATCAACTCATCAAGATTTTTCTTGAAGAGTGCTAATGAGGAACTTTGCTTGACCTAGATGGGTAGCTTGTTCCGGAGTATATTAAGCCTCTGGGACAGGAATCTATTCCTCCAGCATTTCCTGTTTATTGTGGTGACACAATTTAGGTCCCTAGAGCTTGAAGCTCAGAGGGATTGGGATTTCTTTAGGTGCAGCATGTCCAACAGTTCTGGGTTTAGCATAGCTTTATATGTTAGGCAGAGATCTCCTCAGAGTAGACGATATGCAACAAAGTAAAGCTGGAGTTTTTTTGAGACAGCCAGTGTAGGGCATCTGTTTGAGGCCAGTAATCCTCTTTGTGAGGTACTTCTGTGGCCTTTCCAGCTGCTGCAGATGTCTTGTGAGGTACATTCCAAAAGGGACACTGTACTCTATAATGGGTCTAATGAGTGCCAAGTAGAGGGGAACAATAACCTCTTTTTTCCTGGATGAGAACCCTTTTGTGATGAGGTGTGCCACATAAAAGGATTTCCTGACTACTGTGGCGATGTGATGATCAAAGGAGACTACTGTCCACCTGGGTCCCAAGGTCTGTTATCACACATTCGGCATAAGTAGACTGCCGTTTATGTGGTAGTTCATGGGTACAGAGTTTTTACCAAAGGGGATGACAGTGTACTTTTTGGATTGAGCTTGAGGCCATACCTCTGACACCAGGAATCTGTCTCAGTGAGGCCCTTCTGTAGGATGTCCACATCATTTGGGGACTTGACTATGGCTCCTAGTTTGCAGTCATGTGTGAACTTCATTAGCCAGAGGCCTTCTGTGTTAGCCTGTACTTCAGAGATGTAGATACCAAACAGGAGAGGTCCCAGGACTGAACCCTGTGGTACTCCACTTGTCACTTGTTTGAAGTCAGATTTGGAGTCTGAAACTTTTACAGTGTGGGTTCTATCAGTGAGCCAGTTGGCAACGCATCTTGTGACGTAGGGATTTATACCAAGCTTAGTGAGTTTAGCTATAATTCCAGAATGAGGATGGTGTTGAAAGCCTTGGCGAGGTCAAGATAGGCTGTGTGAACCACCTTACCCTTGTCTATGGCTTTGGTGACTGCCTCAAAGTAGTTGATCAGGTTCACAAGGCATGATCTGCCTTTCACAAACCTGAAGTTGGTGGGGTCCCGAGTTTGGAGGTTGCCAATGTCTTTGCTTTTGAGTTCCATGATGATACTTTCCATGGCCTTGCAGACCAGGCTCATCAGGCTAATAGGGCGATAGTTCCCAGGATCAATGGAGTGGGATAACTGTTGCTATGCGCCATTCAGTGGGCACAAAGCCTGATGTGAGACTATGATTGAACATGGTGCTTAGGTGGGGAGCCAGTTTGCTCTGAAGTTCATGTAAAATGCAGCCTGAGATGTTGTCTGGTCCCATGGATGCTGTGTTTTTGGTTTTAGAGAGTGCAGCTTTTACCTGCATATATGTGATTACAAGGACTCTGCATTCTTCCTATATAGATATGGACCCTTTAGGGAATGAGAGGGGGTAAAGTTAGCACTGAACCTATCCGCCAAGATGTTGGCAATATCAGTTGGTTCTGTAATATTCGTGCCATTGTGCTGTAACTCAGAGTAGATCTGGGTGTTGCCATTCAGATTCTTGACATAGCTAAAGAATGCTTTGTGGTTGCCCTTAGAATCAGTGGCGATTTTGTTTTCATAGCTAGTTTTGGAGGATCCTATAAGGGATCTCAGCTTCTTACTGAGGCTGACCAAGGAGCTCCTCCACTCATGGGATTTTACTTTCTTTTGCAACAGTTTCTTCCTTCTGTTGCAGAGTTTGTTTATGACAGAGGACCACCAGATTGGCTTCCTTTTTTTGGAGGATAGCATCTTGGTTATATTTGGGATAGCATGATCCATGCACTTGTGTAAGTGCTTATAGAGTGCATTTGTGTAGGATTCAGCAGTCATAACTGTATTGTCCATCTGCATGGGTGTCATTAAGTTCACCACTTCTGTCTTTAGAAGCATGAAGTTGGCTTTGGAGAAATTTTTTGCCATGGTTTCCTTAATGGTAGCGGGATGCGGATATCTATGGAGATTAGCTTATGGTCGGATCTGACCAACGTTGACTTCAGGTGTGGAACACTGGTCATTCATGTTGGTAATGACTAGGTCTAGGATATTGTTGCCCCTAGTGGTGGTGTGGATAAGTTGTTCCAGGGCATTGGAATTTATGAATTCCAGAAAGTGTTGAGTGAAGGAGTTGGTACATGAGTAGTTTTCCCAGTTAATGGTGGGGTAGTTGAAATCGCCCATTATTAGGATGTTTGGTTGAACCCTAACATTTTCCAGTATATCAAGAAAAGAGGAGTGGGAATCCTGGGGCATGGTGGGGGATCTGTAGCAAGCTACAATTTGGATTGCAGTTTTGCCCAGAGTTAGTTGCACTTGGATAACCTCAGATGCATTATGCTACGCAACTAGCCTGGATGTGTGGATATCCTTAATGAATATGGATCTGTTGATCAGTCAGACTTGCTATATGAGCTACCACCCAATGTCTCTCAGGTGGTGTTCAAGCTGAATGACCAGCCGTCTCCACCCCTATGAGGTGAAAAATCAACCTTTGTCATTCCCTTCTATCTCCCCCCTTCCCTAAACTGGCTCTTTTCACTCCCAGGATCACTGGAAGAACCCACACTATATGACTAACAATAAGATCTCCATCTGTCTGTAGTACAGAGTCAGCACCTCACAAAATGCCTAAATGTTATTCCAGTGCTGGCTGAAGAAATGAAATGCTCCTAATGAAAGCTAAGGCTGCAGGACAAAATGGGGAGAAAAACAGTAGAAAAAAGTTTACAGATAGAAAGATGTTTTCAAAATTCTACCACGAAAATAGATTTGTAAGCATAGTTACTTTTCCCCCTCATAATCATAGCCACTAAAACTCATCAGTGGATGAATTTATATTTTAAAAATAACCGGATGTTTAGAGAATACTACATTATTTGAGTGTAAGACTTAAATGCAGCATTAAATTTAGATCAGAAGGAAAAGATTATTCACAGCAGTGTTCATAGGTTCATAGGTTGGTACTAGGCTATCAGCCCTAGGCCCTATTCAAGCCTAGCCATAACAATTCCCTGGCTATTTCTTCCCACACTGTTTACTTCCCTGGACACCTGTCTAGCAGGGTGACTGACGTGATCCCTGGGGTGAATTTCCTTTCTCCCATCCAATCGTCAAAGTTCCTTTTGAAGAGGGCCAAAGAGGCACTCTGCTTGACATGTATGGGCAATCTATTCCAGAGTCTGGGGAGTCTCTGGGTCAGGAACCTATCCCTCCAGCATGTTTTGTTTATTGTGATGACAAGGTTTAGATCCTTGGAGCGTGTGGCTCTGAGCGATTGGGATTTCTTTAAGTGTAGCATGTCCAACAGCTCTGGATTTGACATGACCTTGTATGTTAAGCAGAGATCGCCTCTGAGTAGATGATGTGCGACAAAGTATAGCTGGAGCTTTTTAAGGTGGTCAGCATAGGGCATCTGCTTTAGGCCTGTGATTCTTTTAGTGAGGTATTTCTGCGGCCTTTCCAGTTGTTGCAGATGTCTTAAGAGGTACATACCAAATGGGGCGTTGTATTCTATAATGGGTCTAATGAGGGATGAGTACAGTGGAACAATGACCTCCTTTTTTCTGGATGAAAAGCCCTTAGTGATAAGGTGTGCCACATAGAAGGATTTCCTGACTGTTGTGGCGATGTGGTTATCGAAGGTGAGACCACTGTCCACCTGTGTCCCTAGGTCTCTTATCACACTTTCAGTGTTTAGTGTACTGCCACCTATATGGTAATTCACAGGTTCATGTTTTTTCCCAAAGGGAATAACTATACATTTCTTGGCATTGAGCTTGAGCCCATGGCTCTGGCACCAAGCATCTATTTCTGTAAGGCCCTTTTGTAGAGTATCCACATCATTTGGGGATTCAATAATGGCTCCCAGTTTGCAGTCATCTGCGAACTTTGTTATCCAGAGTCCCTTAGTGTTGGGCCTGTACTTCAGAGAAGTTGATGCCAAACAAGAGCAGTCCTAGGACTGAACTCTGAGGTACTCCACTTGTCACTTGTCTGGAGCTGGATTTGGAGTTGGCTACTTTTACAGTGTGGGTTCTATCAGTAAGCCAGTTAGCAGCCCATTGGGTGACGTAGGGATTAATGCCCAGCTTAGTAAGTTTATCTATGATTCCAGAGTGGGGGACGGTGTCAAAGGCCTTGGCAAGGTGTAGATAGGCTGGGTGAACCACCTTACCCTTGTTGATGGCTCTGGAGACTGATTTGAAGAAGTCAATCAGGTTCAGGAGACAAGATCGGCCCTTCACGAACCCAAACTGGGTGGGGACCAGTGTTTGAAGGTTGCCAATGTCTTTGTTTATAAATTCCATGATAATACGCTCCATGGCCTTGCAGATAAGGCTCGTCAGACTGATGGGATGGTAGTTTCCAGGATACAAGGTGGATCCCCCCTTATGGAGTGGGATAACTGTAGCTCTGCACCACTCAGTAGGCACGAAACCTAAGGTGAGGCTATGATTAAACATGACACTTAAGTGAGGTGCCATTTCATTTTGTAGTTCTTGTAGTACACAGCCCGGGATGTCATCTGGTCCCATGGATGCTGTATTCTTAGCTTTGGAGAGTGTGTTTTTTACCTGTGTGGCTGTTATTACCGGAATTTGGCAATCTTCTGGTATTGAGATGGGCCATTTAGGGGGTGAGAGGGGGGGTGAAGTTGGCACTGAATCGCTCTGCCAGGATATTGGCAATATGCTTGGGATAAGTATATTTAATGCCATTCTGTTTTAGCTCAGAGCAGATCTGAGCATTGACATTTAGATTCTTGACATAGTTATAGAATGCCTTGTGGTTGTTATTGGAATCTTTGGCAATTTTATTTTCGTAACTAGCTTTGGAGGATTTTATGAGGGATCTCGGCTTCTTACTGAGGCTGGTAAGGGAGTTTTTGCATCCTGGGATTTTCCCCTTTTCTGCAACAGTTTCTTCCTTTTGTTGTAAAGTTTGTTTATGGTAGGGGACCACCAGATTGGCTTCCCTTTTTTGGATGAGAGCATCTTGGTTCTATTTGGGATGGCACGATTCATGCATGAGTGGATGTGCTCGTACAGTGCCTTAGTGTAGAATTCAGCAGTTGAACTTTCAGTTCCCGTCTGCATGGGTGTCATGACTTGTGTAGCATGAAGTTGGCTTTGGAGAAGTTTTTTATGGAGGTTTCCTTACTGGGGGGTGGGGGTGGGATGTGGATGTTGAGGGTGATTAGCTTATGGTCATACCTCACTAACGAGGGGGTGACCATAGGTGTGGAGCATCGATTTCCCATGTTGGTAATGACTAGGTCTAGGATATTGGAGCCCCTGGTGGGACTATGGATTAGTTGATCCAGGGCATTGGAATTTATGAATTCCAAGAACCGTTGGGCAAAGGTGTTGGTACATGAGCAGTTTTCCCAGTTAATGGCAGGGTAGTTAAAATCACCCAGTATTAGGGTGTTTGGTAATATCTCAATATTTTCCAGTATGTTTACAAAGGTGTAGTGAGAATCTTGGGTCATGGTGGGGGATCTGTAGCAAGCTACAATTTGGATTGCAGTCTTACCTAGTGTTAGTTGCACCTGGAGAATTTCAGATGCATTGTGTTGGGCAACTAGCCTGGTGGTGTGAATATCCTTGGTGAATATTGACACTCCTCCACCTTTAGTGTTTCAGACCTGGTTTGTTGGCCGAAAAGTGTGGTAAGAGTTGCAGTCTAGTATTGCAGGGGTACTCTCTGGAGCCTTGAACCAGGTCTCAGTTACTGCACAAATATCGATGTTCTCCATTTTTAGGAGTGCCTCGAGAGAGTGCATTCTGAGGTTTAGACTTCTAGCATTGAGTAGCATTACCTTCAGATTTTGCATGCTTGTACCTGTTAGGGTGGTGGTTTTGTCCTTTGAACTTTGCCTAAAAAAGGCACTATAGGAGTGGCAAGAGCCTTTGCCAGTAACCTGAATCCCAGGGGCGACAAGTGCAGACCATCTCTGGCAAAGCATCGTGGTCTGTCGATCATGTCGTCCCAGGCAGACAGACACTGGATCCCCTTTGAATGACACCAGAAGCTTAGCCAATTGTTGAAGTCAATCATTTTTTCCTTATATTGTGGTATCATTCTGGGCAAAGGCAGGATGCTACTCAGGGCTAGGGTCATACCTGCCTGGGCCACATGATCTGAGAGCTCTTCCATGTCTCTTTTCATGTAGTCCAGGGAGGTACGTCTCAAGTCATTCACTCCAACATGGACAATGACAGAGTCATATTTGCACTTGTTTTGGAGTGACTTGAGTGCATGCGTTATGTGGCAGATCCTGGCACCCGACAGGCAGCTGACTGTAATTTTCTCCTTGTTTAACCTAGTGAGTGGGACATCAGTGTGCCGAACTATAGAGTCACCTATGACTAAAGTGTTAGGTACTTTGTCTTGCCTTAGGGGCTGTTGCTGGGTGGCACACTGGTGTTCTGAGCTATGTGACACTTTGGTTGTGATTGGTGTTTGTTTGCGTTTCAGCTTCAGAGGTCCTTGTTGCTTGGGCAGGTTACAGTTAAGGGCCTCTGCATATGTGGATTTAGTGTTGCTATATGTGGGTGTTGGTGGTGTGGGTTTAGAAGGGCTATGTGTTGCTTGAGGTGTAGTGTGAGTATTAACCTTCTCCTCTTGACAGTCTAGCACAATCCTGGGTGGAGAGAGCTTAGCTTCCATTTTGGCTATGTAAGTGCATCTCTCACAGGTTGTAGTGTTGGGTTGTAGGAGGAGAGGGTTGTCTGTGTACATGAGGCAATTGCTGCATTGCCCCAGTATGCCCAGGTTCAACAGGTGGACAGGAGAAATCACCGGAAGCTGACCCTTGGACATGCCTGGTTTGGTGCTTTTTTTTTTTTTTTTTTTGTAAAGTACAGGAGCTGTTTTCTCTTACCTTACTTAGCAAGGTACTTTGCAATTATAGGCTGTTTAGTGCCTATGATTAATTTCTCCTTATTAACAAGGAGAGTTGAGTGCTTGTATCAGTTTAAGGCTTCCTAGTGCTTTCCAACAGGTATTAGAGGAAGTGCTAGTCACAGGGATGCTTAAAGGTAAGATGAAAAAAAATGCACACTGCAGTGTGCACTAGAGAAGTTAGATGTGAAAGTAGGTAACTTAAGTTTTACCTGTTTAAAAAGTTAAGGTTTAGTGGTGAGTTACTATTTTTAAAACAGCAAGATGGATTGAAAGGGGTGGTCACTTTTGTATTCTGGTACTATGGACAATGGGTAATGTGCTAAGTGTCTGCTAACACATTAAAAATTGCTTTACAATAAAAAGTAAATCCATTTCTTAATATTTCAGTACACTATTTTTTATTATTTTTATTTATTTATGTATTTTTGAATGTCCAGGTTATTCATTCTGAGACAGTAGTAAAATATAATGAAACAGAAGCACCTGCAGAGAGTATTTGTGCATGCAGCAATCATGATTTTTACATGGGATGATAATTTAAAGTGCAATTCTTGTGACGTGTAATAGGACAATGACTCAAAGAAAAATTCTCGGTAGCCATCCAGAATGAGATCTATTTAAAAAAAATGTTTCCAAGAACTAACATTTTCCCCTAAGTCAGCTAGTTGTAACTTCCTTTGGATGTGGCAGGATAGAGGCTGGTGAATGGAAGTGTGGGGGCATACCAGGGGCCTAGCTCTCTGCCCCATTGGGTGTGTTGAAGCACGCAATTTATTTCTGTATTTGTTAAGCACTGTTCTTACTGAAGTGCGTTATTTTCAGTGCAGTTGCTGCAGTGCTGTCAGCATCAGTGAAGCTGATGCCTATACAGTATCATACAACCACTGTAAGGTTTTCAACTTATTTATAAAATGGCCATCCTTCTGATGAGATGGTAAACTTGTATGTCATCTGCTGAACTAGTGGTAGCTCATATGGATGTTTAAGTTCTCATGACACTTAGCAGACACTTAGCACATTACCCATTGTCAGCATGAACACAACATCAGGTCTCAAACTGAAAACAGTCCATAGGCCTAGTGAGATTAACCTTGTGAAGAAAAATAAATAAATAAAATAGTACAGCCATCTCTTTACATAACTTCTATTATTTTGCATTTGAGCAGTAAAAGAACTTAAATTCTAGTGTCACTTATAAACACTTGCTGGGTTTAAAAGTCTGAGAGTCTAGGAAGGGATTTTGGCCTACTTTCAAATGATTATCTATACCACAGTTCACTAAGTAAGGTGTGTCTGCTATTTCAAATGTACAGCTGTTTCTAGCCACTCCCTTCAAAATATACTGATTTCTTATATATCCCATAATCACTAAATTCCTAATATGTTTGGCCAATCTCATTGACATCTGAACTAACATATGTCTTGGGGGCAGTTAGAAAATTAAAATCCTAACCTTCTGACCCCACTTACACAGGATTCTCTTCTAATTGCTTCCATAAAAGCACTTCTTATGTAGCACATTCAGAGGAAACTGTATTCCATTTTTATAGTCCTTGCAGACTTGCATTTTACAGACACATTACCTTACATCAACAATCAAACAACAAAGAAAACTGATTACAGATGTCCTCTACTTTTTGCATTCTTATTGCAAGTACTGCACCAAACTTCTCAACCTTTGAGCATTAAAAATTATAGCATAGGCATTAAAGTGGCGCATATTATTATACTTTTTCATAACAGAAGGTTTTCAGGTACTAAAGATTATTTAATTAATGCTATCACATTTTTGTATAGGCCTCGTTCATTTACTTAATTATGGTTGTCTCCTTTAATAGGTCTAACTTAATAAGAAACATCAATAAATCTTGGAGAAGTAAGCCTGAATACATTGAAAAACATCACAGAGATATGAATAAATAAGTAATGACTGAAAGGCACCTTTAGTCGAGAAAATTTGCAATGTTGACAGAGTTCACAAACAGCACTTTACCTAATACTCTTGTCATTGAGGATGCCATTGTATGACACACAGATGACCTACTCACCAATTAGACAAGGAGAAGGTAACTGTTAGTTGCCTGTCATAAGCCAGGATCTACAATATCATACATGCAATGATGTCATTGCACCCCAGCTACGAATATGATTCTATCATAGCCCATGTGGAGATAATTGACCTAAGACTTATCTCACTGGACTATATGAAAAGAGACATCGTGGACTCTGAATATGCATCAAAGACAAGTACAAGCCATGCAATAAACAGCATTCTATCTTCACTAAGGATGGCGTTACAGTATGTACATGAAATTACTAATTTTTAATAATAGGCTTAGTTTCCAGTGTCACTCCGAGGGGATCAAATATTTGTTATCATAGGAGGACATGGTTAACAGATCATGTTGCTTTGCCAAGGATGGTCTGCATCTGTCCCTCCTATGCTTTTGGATATTGGCTAAAACTTTATCAACCCTCTTAGAGCTTTTTTTAGGCAATGCCAAAATGACAAAACTACCAACATAGCAAAAAAGACTCAAAGCAACCTTAATCTATTATTGTTGAATGCTAAAAGCCTAAACAGAAAACTCCACACCCTACAAGCCTCTCCATACTATGGAAAATGTATACATCTGTGCTGTTACCAAGACTTGGTTTAAAGCCTTAGAAAGTAATTAGTGCAAGGTTACAGTGCCTTCCACACATTTTGACCAACAACAGCACAGACAGGGACTAATGGTGGAGGTGTCTCGATCCATTTTAGCAACAAATATATCTCCAGATTGGTCAAACAAGATGATGCCATGGAGTTCATCCACATGCAAGTCACCCTAGATAAGGCCCCTTACCATATCCTCACTTACTATATGTCACCATCTATGCCCCAGGAGTCTCTAAACTCTTAATTAGACTCAACATCCAACCAAATATTCCATTCATGGGTGACTTTAACTACCCTTCTACAGACAGGACAACATAGACTACTTCAAACTCACAGGGTCAATGCTTCCTCGATTTTAGTTACATGAACACTCTGGACTAGATAATGCACACTCCAACCAGAGGATTAAATATACTGCCTCCAGTACTCATCAGCATGAGAGAGTGTACACCACCTCCCCTATGGCACTTCCTCACAGGTAAGGTTGCCGCCTCTTTTTAAATAAAAATCAACTCAGAAAATCCAACTAAACCTGTAACAGTTAGGAACTATTCTAAGGCAAATTACTTCCTATTAGGTGTCAGTTTGTCAAACTTCAAGGCTTCTCCTAACCCCAAGACCACCACAACTTATGCAGAATTATACATAGAAACCCTGGACAAATGTGTAAATGCTTGCATAGAGACTGCCATACCTATCAGAAATAAGCCCAAAACTAACACCTAAAAAACCCCACTGGTAGAATCCTTACTTCAGCAGCATATAAAAAAAAATCATGGCCAAAATCAGTAGGAGCAGCTCTCATAAACAATAGAGTTCTCTGATTCAACTAAGCAAGTCACTAAGAGGTCGAATTAAATCTAACAAGGCCAACTACAAGTAAAGTAATAAACAATCTGGAAGCACTGCTGTGGCTGCAAGTTCTTTATTTCACTTCATGATCTGGTACGTCGGCTCCACCAGCCTTCTAAGGAGTTCCCTGGATTCTCAAAAGCTTGCACGGCATGCATGATTAGTGTAAGAGGTAATGTTGGCAATATGGCAGCCGAGCGATCCACGTATGTGCTCATTTGACCTGCACTAGCACTCTTGCACTAGTCCTGCATGGTCCCAGCCCCCGTATACAAATTACCCCATTTGCAGGTGAAAACCATGCAAATGAGGTAAATCCGCTATCCAGGAAGCTGGAATAAGGCCGTGCAGGACTAGCATAACCTGCAGAAATGTACTCGGTTAGTAACCGAGTACGGGTCTGCAAAATCCAAAATAGAGACATGACAGCTCCAAATAAAGGCTGCATATCATGGAGAAAGCATGCTAATGGCCAAATATAAGGCCATTGGCATTGCAAACAATACAAAAAGTAAAAAATACAACTTTGATTGTAGTTCCGCCAATCACGGCTGTTTAAGTATAGGGCAGCGGCGTGCAAACAGGATCGGTGGGAAAATAAGAAAATAAACCTAAAACAAGCAGTCTAACTAAAATCAGTATTCTGCCATGCAAGTCAATGGCAGGCAAAAGACAACCTGGCCAGTGAATAATGCGGTTGCTAAGGGGGGAGACACAGTGTGACACATGTAACTATGCATTAGCAGGCAATTGTATGCAAGTGAGGGGAAGGATAGTGAATCCCAGTTTTCCCTAGCACGTGAGGCAGGACCCAACAGTGTAAGAGTATGAATAGCTGAGTGCAAGACTAGGGGGTAGGTGACATCATGGGTGGGTGTGTCAGGCATACTGCAAGCGGATTGGAGCCCTGTTGCTTGGGTATGCTCCTAGCTTAGCACAGCTAAGCTAGGGGGTGTGTCTAAATCTGCCTAGCACTCTTTACAAAGTGTAAGTGGGTGTGCGTGCCACGCACCGGGTTTAACAGGAAGAAAAAAGAAGTTAAACCAGGAAACAGCATCAGTGTGCACATCTGAGTACTCTGTTTGCACTGTGTCGTGCGGCCCCGGGCCAAAACAGAAGGGCAATGGGAAGGGAACACAGCAGTAGGAAGGTAATCAAGGAGAGCTTGTCTGGCAGGTGAAATGTATCAGAAGCAGCCAATTACAGAGGCAGCAGCCCAGCCCAGAACACTACTATAAACTAAGCAAACACCTTCCCCACTGGTCTTTCCCACACTCTACACCCCCAGTGTATACAAGTGGGGAAATTTTAACAAACAAACCTACAAAATGAGAAGGGCTGCAGCAGGCAACATACAACATGTGCAAGAGGCAGAGGGTGGTGAGGATGTGAATGCTGTCGAACAACCCACAGTCAGGAGACAGAGAAGAGTGTACAGACCCAGGGTAACCTACCAGGGGCTACATGAGCTGGAGATAGTGGAGCGCTATAGAGTGGACAGAAACCTCCTACAGCAAGTAGTTGAGCTGTGCCGGCCACACCTGACACACCAAACTGACCAAGGGGAACCCATCCCAGTGGATATCAAGGTATGTGTCAGCCAAGTATACTAGCCACAGGTACCTCCCAAAGCACAACTGGGGATATCATGGGATCTTACAGGCATCAGCATCCAGAGTATTCCACCAGTTCATGGATGCCATGTCAGCACATGCCAGTGAGCATGTGTTGACCAGCAATATGCGTCTATTCCACCAAATAGCAGAATACCCTGGGGTAGTGGGTGCTATAGACTGCACACACATATGCATCAAAGCACCACCCGGTGTGCAGGGTAGGGCCTACATCAACTGCAGGGGCATCCCCTCCATCAACTACCAGGTCATATGTGATGCCCAGGGCATTATAATGAATGTGTGGGCTGGCTGCCCTGAAAGCTATGACGATTCCCACATATGACATCTGACGCAGCTGTACCAGAGATTTGCCAATAGGGACATCCCCTACGGTCACGTAGTGGGGGATGCTGGGTAAAGACTGGAGCCGTGGCTGATGACACCCATCAGAAATGCACACACACCTGAACAACAACACCATAATGAGGCACACGCACAGGCCATACATATAATAGAGCATGTGTTTCGGATGCTCAGGTCACGGTTCTGGTGTCTGGACACTTCTGGTGGAGCCTTGCAGTATTCACCAGCTACATGTATCCAAATTGTTAGCATATGTGCTATGCTAGACAATATGATCCTGTGGAAACAGCTGCAGCAGGAACAGCATGGGGAAGGGCCACACAGCCCCCCACCAATGTCAAGGCCTGCACAGGCACAGAGTGACCCGGAGGAGGAAGAACCTGAGCCTGCCCCAGCAGGCAGAAGGAGGCGTGCCCAGTAGGCCCTGGCCTTGGCAAAGAGGCAACACATAGCACATGCACTGACAGAGTAGGGTCCCAGGGAATGACACCTCTCTCTGACCCGCACATACAGTAAAAGGGACGCCAAACATGACACCACCTGTGCTCAACCATGTATAGGGCATGTACTATGTGCATCCAACATAGGCAGCCCTCCAGCACCATCCACAGTCTGGCACACCCACAAGGTAAGTCAATCAACCTACCAATTACCAAATGGAGTAGAATGTGTTGTTACCTGTAGCTATGGTATGGATGTGAGAATGCAACGGAATTGGGTGGCTGAATGTTACAACAGCAGACAATAGACACCCATAGTGGCACCCTGATATGTGTAACACATACTGGAGTCACCATAGTAGCCAGTACTACACAGGGTGACAAAAAACACTGCAGGAAATGTGCTGAAAGAAATGTGTGTCCATATGACCTACACATGCCAGTCAGGACAGTTCACATATTCAACAACAGTCCCAGCCAGCAGGACAGGTGGAGACAAACCCAAACAGGGCCTGTGCCATGGCCCCAGAATGATGGCTATGGTTAACCCCACCCCCAGACCTACACAGACAGACCACAGCAGGGCAGGCAGTGGGATGTTAGGTCTGAAGGGTGGGATGTCAGACAATAATATGTAGGGCAACCAAAGCCACGATCTGTAGTACACTGGTGTAACTATCATGTGTCAGCATGATAGTTAGCAATACAGAATGAAATGGAGTACATGACATACCAGTACAGTCATAACAAATGTGTACAAGTGTCACTTGTGACCCCCCCATCCTACATAGCAATGTAATAACAGTCAGGTGGGCCCCCCACTCCCATGTAGACATATAGAAACAGTCATGTGTGCCCCCACCCCCAATCCAGCGTAGAAATGTAGTAACTCTCAGGTGTGCCCCCCAATCCTGTGTAGAAATGTAGTAACATGTATGAGTAGGTATAATACAAGTGGAGCAGAGATGCCCAGAGGTGGCCAAGATAGCATGAAAGGTTGTAGCATTTGCACAATATGCAGGTCTGTGTGTGTTAGGATGGTATGTGTATCATATTGTGTGAGAGTGGTCAGTATGTATGCATGTTGAGGTAAGACCTGGTAGCCATTGCCCACTACTGCTGATCACAAGGACAAGCCCTCACAACTGCAGTGCCAAAGACAATCCCCACCAGTATAAGACTTGCTAGCAGTAAGCCATTGTAAATGTATGGTGGTAATATGTGTCACCATCTGAAAGACTGACATGGCATGGCTGTTGGGCTAGATATACAAGTAGTACACAGGGGAAAGTACCCCAGGCGTACAGTATATATTGTATCAATGTGAAATGGAGACACCCTTAGATTTGTACATACAGGTATGCATCACAGTAATTGGTTCTGTAGTAGGGGGTACCGGTGATGTTTGCCCAAACACTTGCAGATCACAAAGAAGGTAGGACTGACGTATTGGGAAACAGCTGATGTACCTGCACATGCCAGCATAACTGGAATGCCCCATGCATATCTGTGCGTCAGATGCAAGCAGTGTCCATAGCACACATGCACCCAGCTCACGCAAACACCACCCACAGGTACCTCTCTCGTCATATCCCTGCTGTGAGGAATGGGTACAGTATGACCCCACCTGTATATGGCAATAGTGGAAGAATGCAGCATGCAGTGCAGGTGTCCCATGCAGGTGTGTCCCTAGCTGTACGTAGCACCCTGCCAGCATCCACACCACCTGATCAAGACTGATAGAAGGTATTTGCATGAACACCTATCACACCTACCCTATCAACCCAGGGGAATATACTGTATGGTGGTCTGAGACTGTAGGCCTGACAGAATGCAACTGCCTGACACATGTGGCCTGCAGCAACACCTAATGCCTCACAGGTGTCTTCCAAAGGCCTGTGTCTCACATGTTCTGCCAATGCATGTTATGTTATGGACACCCAAATAACAACTTAACACACTCCACATAAGCCATATGCAAGGCCATGTGGACAAACCACAGTGACATGTCCACCATGTCCCACTGCATGAACTGTGGACCAACACTAACACACACCTGTGATGGGGTGAAACACTTAGGGAAAGTATCAGAGAATGTATGCATAATGTATAGAAGAGATTAGAATAACATATGGGGGGGGTGGGAGCATGGGATGTGCAGGGCCGACACCAAGCTGTGTGCACACAATATCCCTGGCTGCAAACACATAAATGGGTGGCTACACACCTGCCTGTACACCACAATAGGGTTAATGTCCTGACCCATGGCCCCTGCCTCTGGGTAACCTGTATGAATCTGTACAGATGTGAGGCATTGCCACAGCAAGATAAGCCCATACTGTCATGTCAATGGGTGTACAAGTATGGGAACCTCTGCCAGCACTGTACCAAGGTGCTGAACTGGATACACAGACCCAGCAGCAAGTGTCTGCAGCTCCCCCTCCAGAATGGCATAACTTACCATGAATACGTAGGTATCTGCCACAATACCTGAGACAGCTGCAATCACCCTTGTCCTCCAAGACATCACTGTGAGAAAGAATATCCACCTGACAGTACATGAAGACAGAAAACATCACTGTATATAACAGTACACATGTATGAATATCACTGCTAACAACAGTACCATGCAGCTGAAGCAGCACAGACACAATCACCTACAGTACACACTATCCCCTGCACAGTTTGTCACCATATTGCCAAATGATCGACGGATACCTTGCAGAAACACTTTGCTACCTGTAGGTGTACAATACAAAGGTCTGCACTAGAGTACAAACTACCTGGGATTGATCCACACATTCTATACAGAAGGGCATACTGGGCATGCTCACACACTTAAACAAATGAAGCCCATGTCTGCAAACAAGAGTGGACCAGACATATCTGGCAGTCACAGATGTTAGTGCAGACACTCCTCAGTAAGCACCACTCATGCTTTGCACACACAGTGGATAGGAATATAGGCATATACCCAAGGACAATACGCTATAATAAACCAAACATAGACGTACATAGATATGTGGAAGAGAGTGACTGTGACAAGGAGCCAACCATTATGAGGCTTGTTCCACCCAGCACACATCCAAATGGCTACAACCACATGGGGCTCAGATGTCACTCACTGTAGACATTAGCCACTGGTATCTGTCAGCATTACGGACTATGTGATGCAAGTGTAAGCTGTGCAACATGACTGTACAAGGAAGTAGTCATCTAGCAGCTGTATACATGTACCTGTGGAATATAACCCTGCATTTGCCCGCATGTGGTGTGTCAACCTCTAGATGAATGGGTTATGGACCATGCACACACACTGCCATCCCCATAGCCCTACTATGACAATCCTACTGAGGTCATCCACTTTGAAATACACCCTTGGGAAAAGTGTAGCCCTGTAATCTCCATAGCACATCCTATAACTGCGTACTGAGGTAGTGTAATAAAGTAGCTAGATAGGAGTTCTAACCCCAGACATGACAAATGTGTGTGTGTTAGTGTGCGTGTCTGTCTGTCTCTGTCTGTGTAGAGAGCAATGCTTTTTAGGGAAGCCACACTCCTTACAATTCCTATATTCGACTTTGGCAAGGCTGCTGATGTCACCCACCTAGAAATACACCTCTGGAAATGTTGTAGCCCAGTAATCTCCATAGTGCATCCTGTAACTGCGTACTGCGGTAGTGTAATAAAGCAGCTAGATAAGTATTCTAACCCCAGACATGGCAACTGTGTGTGTGTGTGTGTGTGTGTGTGTGTGTGTGTGTGTGTGTGTGTGTGTGTGTGCGTGTGTTAGTGTGCATGTCTGTCTGTGTAGAGAGCAATGCTTCTTAGGGTAGCCAAACTCCTTACAATTCCTATACTCAACTTTAGCAAGGCTTCTGATGTCACCCACCTAGAAATACACCTCTGGGAAGATTGTAGTCCAGTAATCTCCATAGCATGTCCTGTAACTGTGCACTGCTGTAGTGTGATAAAGTAGGTAGGTGTTCTAACCCCAGACGTGGCAACTGTGTGTGTTAGTGTGCATGTATGTCTGTGTAGAGAGCAATGCTTTTTAGGGGTAGCCACACTCATTACAATTCCTAAATTTGACTTTGGCAAGGCTGCTGATGTCACCCACCTAGAAATACACCTTTGGGAAGGTTGTAGCCCAGTAATCTCCATAGTGCGTCCTGTAACTGCATATTGCTGGATTGTGATTTAGAACTGTGATAGGGTTCCTTCCCCACCCATGACAGTTCTGGATGTTTTATGTGTGTCAATGTCTGTATACAGAGCAATGCATTATAGGCTAGCCACACGCAGTACATTTCAAATGGACCACTTTGGCAATCTTGCTGATGTCATTCATTGTGAAATACAGCTTTGGGGAAGGCGTTCTCTAGTAATCCCCATGGTGCGTCCTATAACAGCTCCATGCTGTAGTGTGGTATAGACCTCTGTTAGGGGTTCTATACCCACACATGTCAGTTGTGGATGCTTTGTGTGTGTCTCACTGTCTGTGTAGGGAGCAATGCATTTTAGGGTAGTCACCTGCAGTACATTTCAAATGGCCTACTTTGGCAATCCTGCTGATGTCATTCATTGTGAAATACACCTTTGGGGAAGAAGTACTTCAGTAATCTGTATGGTGCGTACTATAACTGGGTAGTGCTGTGGTATAATAAACTAGTTAGGAAGGAGTTCTACTCACAGACATGACAGATGTGTGTGTGTGTGCGTGTGTGTTTGTAACTCGTATCCCGTGTAGAGGTGGGTGTGAGTGTCTGACACCTGTGGCCAGTGTGGAGTGGGTTTTGTATATTTCTTAAATGGTGGCTCTACTATATAGCACAATGTCCACTGTACAGGGATAAAAGATGTGAAATAGCTGAGAGGCTGGGGTGCAAAGCCATACCCATACATGTGACATCAAGGCCAGACAATCACATTTAGCAACCCCAGTATTACCCAGAGCACACTCTCAACCCATGTCTCATACACACACACACACACACACACACACACACACACACACACACACACACACACACACACACACACACACACACACACACACACACACATGCCTAGGCAACAAGCAATATGTGGGTCGTACACTGCATATTGACCACTGATAGTAAATATGGAGTGATAGTGGACTACAGAGGGCATGTCACCCTGTCCATCTGTCCAATATGCATGTACATGCTGACAGTGCACCTCCCCCATGTTCCCCACTGGACAGCTGCACCACCTGTGGTGCCATCACATGTGTCCAATAATGGACATACCATGCCTGACAACATGCCCTGTATGGACAGATGCCACTGACACCAGGGAATGATGTTAGCATGCTATCAATGTAGGTGTAGAGTAAACCTGGTGCCCATTACCGGTCCTCGCCACAGGTGGGCAAGACTGGCACATATGATGCTACTCTGTGTTCACAACATGGGCCAGATACCCCAGGTACAGTTCCACATGTCACTGTACATGCATGTGGGAGGTGTGCACATCCCAGACACTGTTCATGTCATGGATTAAGGAACACTTACATGGCAAGCGATACACAGCATTGGCCACACCCAATAGTCACCCCGGTGACTGGATGGGGGATACAATACCCACCTGTGCAAGTGCGGAAACTACAGCCCTGAGACATAATGCAGACTGTTGTCATGTGGCCTGATAGCAAGGTATACCCACCACCTACCCTTGTATAGCCTGCTGCCTCAGTCGACCACCACACACCCGTGCAGACATGCACCCATGCATGTAAGTATTGGTACCCTGTGTGTTTGTCTGGGTGTTGTACGGTGCGTATGTTCACATCCACACTCACTAAAACCCCCACAGGCATACTGAAGCAAGCTGTCTGATGTCAGACACCTCCTCATACCCTTTGCCCATACAACCTCCATATGACCCGTGTGGTGCATGTGATACCTGCACAGTGATGTGTTGTGGCAATCCCACTATTGAAGAGTTGTACTCCTGGCCCTGCCAAGTGTGTTGATGTGTGCATGTCCCTGTGAGAGTGTGGCTGTGTTGACACTGGCACCTGTTCATGTGGACACACACGTGTACATCACCTATCATATAGCTAACGTATCCCTGTTGCAGATGTCACTCACCATCACAGATATATTCTGAGGGCTCCACAACAGGTAACCCATGTGGCGCATCCAATAACTGCATCGAACTGTGATAACAGTATATAGTTGGCAGGGGTTTGATACCCTGTGCTGGTAGGTGCATGACACAAACAAGCTGCAGTTTTACTCTCCCACCCCTCCCTGACATGTCTTTGCCTCTGCCTGCCTCTCCCACTCCCTCTCTGATGGATGTAGAGACCTACACCTACTTTTTTTAGGCAGCAGCATGTGTATTTTAAGTGATGCTCATGATCAACTGATGGCCTCTGCATGAATCGCAGCCCTCCCCTAGCTGATTGCATGTGGAACAGCTGTGGTAACATTCCCATAACCATTTGCATGGAAACACACTCCGATATCTAGGAACATCATGTTGGTGATGGCTTTTTTCATTCACTGTGAGCAGGAACTAGATCTGTTGGTTGGCAACAGCATCTGAGATGGATTGGGAATTTACCTCTAACAACATACACTGTGGAAACAGGGCAACACACAGGAGGGGGATGTGCCTGACCTGACTACAGACTGTAAGTGCTGCTATACTGCATGTGGCGTACTGTTGCTTAACAGTGCTTGTGTGGGTATGTCTTTCCTACATGTCTCCATACCTGCTATGTCAGTTCCATGTTTATGTGGAATCCCCATCTGCAAGGTCATCTGCAGACAGGGCAGTGTGTTGTGCCTTTGGTTTCATGTGTTACCAATGGAGTATCTATCTGTGGACTGCAAACGGTAGTGTGAGGATTGAAGTCTGTAGATGGTGAAAGCCATGACAGTTACTGGTGTCTTATCCTTCACAGGACATATGTTGCCACAAACCCTGTTACAACAGTAAATGTATGAGGTTATCACAGCAACATGTCAGTATTGGCCCTGTGTATGTGCTGCCAGCCACAACTCTGCCAACCTATGTACATATACCGTGCATGACGTGGTGTGTATGTGCGGTACACCATAATTAGTGTCATCATATCCGCTTACAAGCCAGTGAGATATCAGACCACTTCACATATTATGTACAGTAGGGGTTGTATTTGATTACATAACCTGGACATTCTGTGGATGTTTGTACAGTCCTACGTGTGTGTGGGCATCAGTGTTACAGACAGCAGGTAGCAATACCTCTTAGAGGAGATCCGGCACACTCAGGGCAGCTACATATTTGTAGGAGGTTCAGGAACTACAGACAGAGTGTGAGTAGAGTTGTGTTATGCTTTGTATAGTACTGGTGTTACAGGGTGTGTGTGTGTGTGTACATACTAGTTTACCTTGGAATGCAGTCTGTCTGCATAGCTCTCAACTGTGGGCCTATCCTCTTGGTGGCTAGAAGTGTGCCTATCATAAGTTGTCTGTCCACCACACAGGTCCTGTGTCAGATATTCCACTGGCAGTGTGTGTGTTGTGTGCTATCAGTACATGACCTACATATCAAGCTTTGCACATGTGACATGCTGTGGGGGGATGTTCCATAGTGGGCTGTGAGTATTTCACACTGCCATTGCTGCCATTAGTCCACTTCTGTTGTATCCCCCACACATATGGTGGGTCTGGGGCCATATATGTGTGGGTGTCACCTACACAATACATGTGTGTGGTCTTATGCACTCCAGAGGCCAGTGTATGTAATAGTGGTATATGGCCCTGTATTATTGAGTCGGGTCTATATTATCTGAGCGAAAGTCCATTTACGTGAATATGTAAACAACGACATGTATTGTGCAAAACGGACTTATAGCGAAAGTACAAAACCGCGATTTCAGAAATGTCGAATTACCATGGTTGGTCAGTCTGTGGAATAGCTGTATAATGTAAGTGTTGGATAGTTATGGACTTTAGGGTTAGGGTGCGAGTTAAGGTAAGTACATAGATAGGTTATGTATGTTAGATTTAGTGTAGGGTTAGAAGTAGGGTTTTGTTAAATGTATGTATGTGGATTATTTATTTCGTTTGTGTATATCTATGTAGGAGAAGTGTGTGGTAGTTACGGACCTTAGGGTTAGGGAAGGGTTAAGGATAGTGCATAGATAGTTGTCTAAGTGGGGTTTAATGTAGGGTTAGAAGTAGGGTGTTTGTGCTTTACTTTAGGGTTAGAAGTAGGGTTTGGTTAGTGTATGTATGTGCTTTATTTAATTTGTTTGGGTAGTTAGTATGTAGTGGGTGGTGGGGTTGGCCGAGTATGAGAGTTCGACATTTAAAATTTTGCGGTTAAGTGTGTTCAGCATTTCCGCGGTTCGCGAAATAGGTGTCGGGGTTTTAGTATTCGCTTAATAGTATTTTCACTCTCGTAATATAGACCCATTAAGTTTGGGGGGGCACCATAAATGACTTAGGCTGTTAAATATGTGGGGGTATCAGGGGTAAGCTGCCTTAAGGTATCTGGATGTAAAGTGCCGTATACTTCACCTATATTTACATCACTTACATATATTCGGTTACTGCAAGCCTACTGCCACCTGCCAGACAGATTGTTCTGTTTGTCAGTGTGCATGTGATGGTTTCAGTTATGCCTTTGTTATGTCACAGTTACAACCCATTTGGTCACATGATATCTTTACCACCCACTGCTGTTGTACAGAGTGTAGATAAAGGCTGCTGAACTATACACCTGCATTTCATACTGTTGATTGTTTGGTATCCTGTGGCCCAGTCTGTTCTCACTATTGTACAATTTTAAGGGCTTGGCCTGGACAGTGACAGTTGTAAACCTTTCCCGACTACTGTATTAGTATACCTGTTTCACGGTTGCATTCCTCTGTTTATATGGATGTCAGTGTCTGAACAGCTATATGACATGGCATGTAGAACTGTAATAGTACACAATGAAAGGTATTCCATGTCTGCAAACCTCTGTGTGGTGTTTTCCCTATGACCTATCTGTGGGTATATGTTGCAGGTAATGATTGTCATTTGTATGGGTGGCCCATACAGTGTTCAGTTGTTTAGGTGTTAACTGTAGGCATAGTGGCTGTTCCATATTGTGTGCACCTTCGACATATGTATCTTACTGTACATATATCTAAGTGTGTATGTGTAGTCACATGTATATCCATATATGTGTATATATATATATATATATATATATATATATATATATATATATATATATTTATATATATATATATATATATATATATATATATATATATATATATATATATATATATATATATATATATATATATATATATATATATGTATATATGTATCTGCATATCTGTGTCTGTGTATCTGTATCCTGCGGATGTTGATGGCTACCACATTTTACATTACCTATGGGAGGCAGACTGTACTGCATGACACGTCAACAATACCAGCCTGACATCATACAGGTGGGATGTTGTACTGTTAACTTCCTGTGCTCATGTCGTGTCAGGTCCTGGTTACGTGATCTGCAACACTTGGTAGTGTATTGCGGGGCGGATGTGTTTGGCCGTGTGGGGGGTGTCTAGTTGTACAACATGTATAGTGTGGGGGGCATCTCAAACCCAGTAACGCTGCATGTGGACATATGTGTGCTTTTTAATCTGCCATTGCTCTCTACAGATGTATGGCCATATATACTGATATAGATATATATATCTGCTGACATATATATAACTATGTCCGTATATACCTGCATAGATGTATATCTGCATACACATATGCAACTTGCTGTGTATATGTAGAATAGGTGTAGACACATATATGTGTTGATGTAGGCATAAGCATGTATATATGTTCATATATAGTAATATATATGTATGTAGTGTTAGAAAGCTATATATATATATATATATATATATATATATATATATATATATATATATATACATATATATATATATATATATATATATATATATATATATATATATACACACATATATAGATATCTTGTATTAGTGTAGATATTAATATATTAACACACAGATTCATCTAGATGATGGTATACATTCTCTGTACAGTTGCATGACTGGACTGAATGATATGTTTCAGATATTGCCCTGACTTTGTACAGTTGTAGTGGCTTACTGTTAGACCTTTGTAGCTGTGCTGCGGAGGGTCCTGGGGTCAAGAACTGCATGTGCTGGATATTGCATTGCACAGCATATCTGTTACGGCTGTGGTGGGGGGGGAACATAGCAGTCATCACCAGGTACCCCTCATTTGAGCCCCCACCCCCATTAATTGTGCATAAGGACAGTTATTTTGTGGTGGAAGTTCCAGTTGTTATTCCTGTTTGGTGCTGCGATTCACATATCTATCTGCATATGTATATATATATATATATATATATATATATATATATATATATATATATATATATATATACATAAGTTGATACTAGGCTATCTGCCCTAGGGCATTTATAAGCCTAGCCAGAGCGTATTTGGCTTTCGCCACCCTTTTAGATTACTTGACTGTGCCGCTGTATAGTAGGTCACAGAAGATAGCCCTTTTAAGGTTAGTTTACTGTGCCTCTGTCTAGTAGGGACACAGAAAAGATCCCAGGGGTAAACCTACAATCTCCCATCCACTCATCAAGATTTCTCTTGAAGAGGGTCATTGAGGGGCTCTGCCTAACATGGATTGGGATTTTGTTCCAGAGTGAGGGGAGCCTCTGGGATATGAATCTGTCCCTCCAGCATGTCCTGTTTATTTCTGTGCTGAGGTTTAAGTCCCTGGAGCATGTGGCTCTAAGGGATTTGGATTTCCTGAGGTGGAGCATGTCCATTAATTCTGGTTTGGACATGGCTTTATACGTCAGGCACAGATCGCCTCTGAGTAGGCGGTAAGCAACTGAGTAGAGCTGGAGTTTCTTTAGCCTAACAGCGTAGGGCATCTGTTTGAGTCCCTTGATCCTCTTGGTGAGGTACTTTTGGGGTCTTTCCAGTTGCTGCAGGTGTCGGGTAAGGTACATCCCAAATGGGGCATTGTATTCAATTATGGGCCTGATGAGTGATGAGTAGAGGGGCACAATGACCTCTCTTGATCTAGATGTGAACCCTTTTGTGATAAGGTGCGCTATATAGAAGGTCTTTCTAACCACTTTGGCAAAGTAATCGTCAAAGGAGAGATTGCTAACTATTTGAGTCCCCAAATCCCTAATTACTTCTTCCATACTTAATGGATTACCACCTATGTGGTAATTTGTGGGCACTTTGTTTTTCCCAAAGGAGATGACTATGCACTTTTTGGCATTTAGCTTTAGGCCATGGCTCTGGCACCAGTTATCCGTCTCTGTGAGACCCTTTTGGAGGATGCTTGTGTCAGTCGGCGAGTCGATTATGGCACCCAGTTTGCAGTAATCTGCGAACTTGGTCAGCCATAGTCCTCCCGTGTTAGCCTGTACCTCAGACAAATATATACCAAACAAGAGAGGTCCCAGGACTGAGCCTTGTGGGATGCCACTTGTAACTGGTTTAGAGTTTTACATGGCACCTGCAATTCTGACCATGTGGGTTCTATCCCTGAGCCAGTTTGCAACCCATCTTGTGACATAGGGATTGATATTTAAGCTGGTGAGCTTATTTATAATGCCCGAGTGGGTTATTGTGTCGAAGGCTTTTGCGAGGTCCAGGTAGGCTGTGTGGACTACCTTCCCTTCATCTATGGCCTTGGTGACTGTTTCAAAGAAGTCGACCAGGTTCAAGAGGCAAGATCTGCCCTTAACAAAGCCGAATTGGGTAGGATCCAGTGTTTGGAGGTTCCCAATGTCTTTGTTTATGAGTTCCATGATGATACGCTCCATAGCTTTGCAGACCAGGCTAGTCAGGCTTATAGGGTGATAGTTTCCGGGGTCCGTTGTGGCACCACCTTTGTGGAGTGGGACCACTGTTGCTGTACACCATTCCTTGGGTACATATCCTGTAGTAAGGCTGAGATTGAACAGTGACTTTATGCGAGGGTTCAGTTCTTCTTGGAGCTCATGTAAGACACAGCCCAGGACACCGTCCGGTCCCATTGATGCTGTGTTTTTTGCTTTGGAGAGGGCAGCTCTCACCTGTGCATCTGTGATGTCAGGGAGGCTACACTCTGTTGGGATAGATATTTGCTCTTTTGGGGGGAAGGGGGGGAGTTTGCACTGAACCTGTCTGCCAGGATGTTGGCAATGTCTGTGGGTTCAGTGTATTTTTTGTCATTTTGCACTAACTCAGAGCATATCTGGGAGTTGCCACCCAGGTTCCTGACATAACTAAAGAAGGCCTTGTGATTATCTTTAGCATAGTGTGCAATTTTTCTTTCGAAGCTGGCCTTAGATGATTTTATGAGGGATCATAGTTTCTTGCTAGTACTGATCAGAGATGCCTTCCCTTTTTGGGATTTTTCTCTATTATGTAGTAGCTTCCTCCTTCTGTTGTATAGCTTATTTATGGCTGGGGTCCACCAGACAGGTCTCCTGCCTTTGGAGGGGTGAGTCTTGGTTTTATTTGGGATAGCATGATCCATGCATTCCTGTAGGTGTCCATAGAATGCGTTTGTAAAGGATTCTGCAGTTTGGGCCGTATTTTCCACTGGCACGGAGGCTTTGAAGGATTCCACTTCGGTTTTGAGAAGTGTGACGTTTCCTTTTGAGAAGTTCTTCACCGTGGTTTCCTTGGCTGGGGGTGGGGAAGGGATATGGATGTCCAGTGAGATGAATTTATGGTCAAATCTTACCAATGAGGGGTATACCTCTGGTATGGAACATAGAGTCCCCATGTTGGTGATGATAAGGTCCAATATGTTTTCCCCTCTTGTGGGAGTGGCGATCAGTTGTTCCATAGCATTTGAGTTTATAAATTCTAGGAACCATTGGGCGAGGGTGTTGGGGCTTGAGTAGTGCTCCCAGTCTATGTTTGGGTAGATGAAGTCACCCAATATGATGGTGTTTGGAGAGACCTTCATATTCTCCAGTGTTCTCAGGAAAGCCGAGTGGGGTTCCTGAGTTTGGGAGGGTGGTCTGTAGCAGGCTACAAACTGAAAGGCAGTTTTACCCACTGTTAGTTGCACATAGATGGTCTCCAATGCTTTGTGCAGTGCCACTAACCTGGAGGTGTGGTTATCATTGATGAATATGGATACTCCCCCTCCTTTTGTGGTTCGGTCCAAGTTTTGGGGCCGAAAAGCATGGTATGAGGTATAACCTGGTAGTGCTGGGGTGCTCTCGGGAGCCTTGAACCAGGTTTCTGTTACTGCACAGATATCAATATTCGCCATACTGAGGAGAGCCTCGAGTGCATGCATCTTGAGGTTTAGACTTCTGGCATTGAGCAGCATTACCCTTAGTTTATTTTTCCTTGTGTTGTCTATGGAGGTGGGTTTGTCTTTTGAGCTTTGCCTAAAAAAGGCACTATGGGGTGGCAAGAGCCTTAGCCAGTATTTGAAAGCCCAGGGGTGACAGGTGCAAGCCGTCCCTAGCGAAGCAACGTGGCTTGTCAAGCATGTCATCCCAGTCTGAGAGACACTGGATCCCCTTTGAATGACACCAATACTTTAGCCAATTGTTAAAATTGATCATTTTGTCTTTATACTGTGGCATCATTCTTGGTGAGGATAAGATGTTACTCAAGGTCAGGGCCATACCAGCCTGGGCTACATGATCAGAGAGCTCCTCTACATCTCTTTTCATGTAGTCCAGGGAGGTATGTCTCAGGTCATTCACACCAGCACTGACAATGACAGAGTCATATTTGTACTTGCTTTGGAGTGACCTGAGTGCTTGTGTTATGTGGCGGATCCTGGCACCCGACAGGCAGCTTACAGTGACCTTCTCCTTATTCAGCCTGGTGAGTGGGACGTCAGTGTGTCTGACAATAGAGTCACCTATTGCAAGTGTATTAGGTGTGTTGTTTAGCCTTAAGGGCTGTGACTGTGTGGCACACTGACTTTGTGAACTATGTGATACATGGGTATTGTTGTGGGGTAGCGGTTGCTTGGAAGTCTGCTTTGGAGGTCTCTGCTGCTTGGGCAGATTTTTATTTAGAGCCACCGAGTATGTTTTTGTGTGTTTATGTGTTTGGTTTGCTGTTGCAATAGGTCTATATGAGACTGGATTTGTGGTGTGTGTGGTTACCTTCTCCTCCTGACTGACTGCGCCAGTACTGGGTTGAGAGAGCTCAGCCTCCAGTTTGGCTATATAGTTGCATCTCTCACATATATTTGAGCTTGTTGGGAGGAGGAGAGGGTGGTCTGTGTACATAAGGCAGTTGTAACATTGCCTCAAGATTCCCAGATTCACCAGCTGGACTGGAAAGTAAACCCGAAACTGACTTTTGGGCATGCCAGAATAGTATAAGGAACTACTTTTTCACTGATCAAAAAGGACCAATAGGGAGCCAAGTACTTAAAGATAGTATAAGAGTGTGTAGTGCTTTAGTTTATTAGTGCTTACTTATAAAATTACTTATACGAGCAACTGCAGGGCTTTAGAATGAAAATAGAGTGCTTACTTTGAGATGTAGAACAGTTCTAAGGGAAAAAGTGAAGAGCAGACTTTGTGGAGGCGCTGCCCGATACTACGCTATGCGCAAAATCATGCAAAACCACGCAAATGCGGGTTTTAAAGCAGGGAAACTGAAAGAGATAGGAATTGACCCAAAACAGCCAATAAGCTGCTAGTTTCAGGGCTGAGACCACTCCTCCAGGGACAGATAGGCTGCTCAAAGCTCCCCACTCTCACTGGTGAACAGAGAAGCTTCCTCCTATCCAAGTAAGGATATGGGCAACACAGGAAACTACACCACAGTCTGGAATTCAGCAAAACCTGAAATCTGGACTAATCTATTTCAGCAAAGGCGGGAAAAGAGAATTTTTTTTTTTTTCAGGAAACAGCAGAAAAACACACAGAAAACACTGTAAATGCTATAAACAGGCTAGCGCACTTTAGTGTGTAGCCTACAACAGTTATAAAATACAAAAATGATTTAAATTGATATAAAACAAATGCAAAAACTGTAAAAAGCAGAAGGCAAATGCAATTTAAACTTTTTAAAGCGCAGATCAGTTAGAAATTTGCTTTTTAGGCGGGAAGAGGCAGTCGGAGCAAAAAAACAGAGGAAAAAATACTTAAATCTGGAAAAGTCTCTCTTGGGTCTCTCTGTTGCATGTATCACTCTGCATGACACCAAGAGGAGCTGTGTGGAGTTGTATACTGGCGTAAAACTGCACAAATGCGGGTTTTAAAGCAGGGAAACTGAAAGAGATAGGAATTGACCCAAAACAGCCAATAAGATACTAGTTTCAGGGCTGAGACCACTCCTCAAGGGACAGATAGGCTGCTCAAAGCTCCCCACTCTCACTGGTAAACAGAAAAGCTTCCTCCTATCCAAGTAAGGATATGGGCAACACAGGAAACTATACCACAGTCCGGAATTATGCAAAACCTGAAATCTGGACTAATCTAGTTCAGCAAAGGTGGGAAAAGAGAATATTTTTGGGGGTTTTTTTTGTTTTTTTCAGGAAACAGCAGGAAAAACACACAGAAAACACTGTAAATGCTATAAACAGGCTAGCGCACTTTAGTGTGTAGCCTACAACAGTTATACAATACAAAAACGACTTAAATTGATATAAAACAAGTGCAAAAGCTGTAAAAAGCAGAAGGCAAATGCAATTTAAACTTTTTAAAGCACAGATCAGTTAGAAATTTGCTTTTTAGGTGGGAAAAGGCAGTTAGAGCAAAAAAACAGAAAAAATACTTAAATCTGGAAAAGTCTCTCTTGGGTCTCTCTGTTGCCTGTATCACTCTGCATATATATATATATATATATATATATATATATATATGTGTGTGTGTGTGTGTGTGTGTGTGTGTGTGTGTGTGTGTGTGTGGACATATTTATCCATCTACCTATATACTAGTGATGTGATATGATGTATGTGTGAGTTACACATTTATATGTACCTGTGTATCTCTCTACATTTACAGATCTATAACTGTCCATATGTCCATGCATGATTGGCTCAAAATATTGGCCTGTCCCACATTCGTCTGGCCAATTGACATGGATGATGTCAGGCATGTGGTCAGTTAGGAATGCCGATACATTACAGTTGCAGACATCATGTTGTTCAGATTATGTGTATTAAAACAGATCACTGTTTAACTAGCAACGTTATACATGTATATGAACAATATGTCCCATTTACCCCAATTTGTACCCCACGTTTGTCACACTGTGCCCAGAATGTTTGCAATAAGAGGTTGATTGTTATGGTACTAGTAAAATTCACCTTATGCAGATTGATTGTACTGCATGGTATATCTGGGAATACATGGGATGCATGTATATCCGACATGATGTAGTGTTAATTCATTATGATTGTGGTTTGCAGGGTCCTGGGTTTGGGCCATGCAGTGGCTGTCAATTATGTTGCAGGGTTGAACAAGGGTGGTGCGATACAGGGTGATTAAGGTACTTGTAAGCAGTTGTGAGCATGTTTGCATGACGGTAAGCATTGCCAACTGCAGGTAACATCCAGTTTTACCTCCAATCCAGGTTAGCCTCAAAATTGCTTACTTTGTGTACGCAGTGCTTACTGTCACGCAAACACAAACCTCCGGTTACATATGCCTACAGACAGTTTGCATCAGATTTGCTGAGCCTGTAAATGTAAACTAGCTTACTAGTGCTGACAGATGCTTACAACAGCTTATTGCTGCTTAACCTAAATGCATTATGATACTGACACCTCACATGTGAATTTCCTGCAGTATTCCTGTAGATATATATATATAGATATATATATATATATATATATATATATATATATATATATATATATATATATATATATATATATATATATATATATATATATATATATATATATATATATATATATATATATATATATATATATATATATATATATATATATATATATATATATATATATATATATATATATATGTACATATATGTTATTCCATGGGTTATGCAACATGCATATTACCCATAACGTGGTTTGCCATAGGAAATGCTATGTCCCAGTACTTTCCCTGTGTCCCCCCTTATTTCTCGCTGACATCCACGGGCTGGTCCCATTAGAACAGGTTCATCCAACCCCGGCACGCCTCAGCCCATAATGTTGTACCCATCACCCCCCCCGTTCCCCCTCCACATCAGTCATCCTTCCTACAGGTTCCAGCCAGATCTAACCACAACACTAGACATTGCCCACTCTCCACTTCTCGGAAACCTTCGCGTATGTTGTCCCAACCAGTGGATCTTCAGGCTTCTCACACATTTAGTCCATGAGCATACGTTACCATCTTTGCTTACCTTTGAGGCATGGTATTTTACCCCGAGGACACTTTTTAGCAGAAGTTTGGGGTCGTCCCACCAGGGATGGACGTGCTTTTGGTTAAGAGTAGACTTTGCAGGTTGACACTGTTTCTCCCACTGGTTGCATCCTGCCAGTAGTCTGGGAGCCAGTGCTGTGCTACGCATAGCGGTGCGTATTATTAGATTTGCATGATATTTGCCTTTTAGCATTGATTTCCCCTTCATCATTTATATATGTGTCATGTATCCTTGACATGTGTACATACACTGTATGGGGTCCTGGGAACTTCTACACTTAATTACAATAACACCTCACATCTGGACTTACTGCAGTACTCCAGTTCACATATGTATGTTCTGTAGTCAGTTATGGCACATACGACTGTATACTGATGACTTTCACAGGTTCATTTTGGTTATACTGTGGTGAGGACATGATTACTACTACCCCATTCTTCTATACTTCTGTTATGGCTTGATGTATAGCTACAGGGACTATGGTGTAGAGGGTCCTGGGCTCGTGACCTGCATGGCTGTTTATTTTGTTTTTGGGCTGACAAAGGACTGTTGGATACAGAGTGATTAAGGCACTTTGAAGCAGTTGTAAGGCCTTAAGCCCACTTACTAGTGCGTACATATGCTTACTATTGCTTATTTGTGCTTACACCTGCTTACTAGTGCCTTATTCCGTCTGACATTGATACGTCACATGTGCATTTCTTGCGGTACTCCAGTTCATATATATAAGCTATTTAGTGGGTTTTGCAACAAAAATATTGGTTATAACATGCTTTGCCATGTAAAATAGACTGTGCTACAGTGGGACTCGAACCAGGAATGCCTGCTCATTGGTCGGATGCTCTACCCACTACACTATTGCTATTCTGCTTCATTTGCATATTCCTACCATAATGTAATACCCATGTTTCCTTCCCCCGGCCCCTGTGCTCCACGTGCACAGCATCCATCCATTTTCCAGTTGCTAGCCCAGCCATACCACACCTCCACACATTTTCCTCTCTGCACGTGTCGGTACTCCTCCATTATACTGTCTCAACACAAGCTTCTGCAGGCTCTTCATCCATTTATTCACATACGGACAAGCCTTCCCTTGATCCTTCGATACTGGTGGAAACATCTATGTGACTCACAATGTTTGGTTCGTCCCGCCAGGGACGGACCTGTTATTGTGACAAGAGTAGACTTCGCTGGTCTACACTGTTTCCCCCACTGATAGCATCCTGCCAGGGGTTTGAGAAGCAGCAGTTTGCTCACACACCAGGCCAGCCTCATCTCCAGGTTCTGCGGAACCGACGCCCTAGGTGTGACATTCTGTGCAAGAAGCACACCCACACGACCCCACAGCATGCATCGTTTTTCATCATTCTTATCAGTATTATACAAGACTACTGTTCTCACAGTATGATTGGACAAGCACTGTTCTTTGATACACATAGACTGCTCGGAATTCTGTGGTTGAGCAATGTACACATGTTTGCTGGTATTAATCTACATACTTACATACATTTCCTATACTGTTGAATGACTGTGCTGGATGATATGTTTGTGATAGCAGCTGACTGTGTATCTGCCATGGCTTAGTGGTAACTCACTTAGACTATAGTGTGCAGGGTCAGGGGATTGCAACCTGGGAGTGCAGATTATTTTGTAAATGGGCACGATGAGAGCTGTTGGCTACAGAGTGCCTAAGACACTGTGGAGCAAGTGTAGGCAGGTATGCGGTGGTTTGTGCGAGGCTCACCATTGCTGACCCCCGGTTATGGCATCTTACACTCAGTTGGCCTCTACATTGCTCAACTGGTGTGGGCATTGCTTACCACCTCCCAATCAGGCTTAAACCCGCTTGCTCCCACATACCCCTGCACTTATTCATGTTCACATTTGTTGACTGGGACAATCCGACTGGATACTTCTCCATTGTCAGCGGTTGCCCGGGGAGTGGAGCTCCACAGTAAACCCCAGCTATGCATTACAAGTAATACTGAGGTGTACACATTCATAAAGAGTAACAGACTTAACATAGCTACATACCTCATTCTTCATGCTTAGTTTACGTTAAATTGTCGGTATTATACATGCTTAGGTCAGGTTTACATGTAAGGTATGACTGTTGACAAATGTCAGTTTAAGGTGAAGTTAGATTCCAGTTCTGGATAGGTTACACTCAGGTATTCAGGTTAGGTTTGGTTATTCCATCCCTGTGTGGTAGGGTAGAAGAGAATAGTGAAGGGGTAGGTAGGTAGGAGGGGGGGGGCATTGTCACTGTATAGTAGGCTGTGGGAATGATTGGTAGGGGAACAATAGGGAAGGTTTGAAGGATGTTGAGATTTGTATGCGAGGCAGGACAGGAGGCGTCAGTTTCACTAGTTGATGTAGGGGTATAGCGTGTAAGTTGGGGGGGGGGATTTTGCCAGGTGGTGAGCATGTGCTGATCCAAGTGTGCTTGAGGTGTTCCTTCATATGTTATTTACATGTGTCGTGTGGGACAGCTGATCTAATACATGTGGATAGGGGGTTCCAGATTCTGCCAATATAGTTGGAGAAGAGGGTGTCACCTACTTGTAACTGTGAACATTAATAGTAATGATAAAGGGGTTGATAGGTAAGTGGTGTTAATGGGGCACAAAAAGGGACAGATAGTAGTGGAAATATCCAGGGATGTGCGGGAAGGCTGGCGGGAAGGTCCACAGCTGGCCATTTCTTCTACAGCAAGCAACAGCTGTGTATATACACTGCATTTGGAGGTAGGTTTGGACACTCACACCCCTGGGTGGGGGTGAGGACAACAATAATACTTTGTAATGCCAATTAGATCGGCTTACATGCCTACAGTGGGGTGTTGCAACCATGTGTTCTTTGGTGTTATTTAGTGGGATTTGCAACAACACATCTGGTTATACCGTACTTTGCAAGTAAAATAGACTGTGCTGCAGTGGGACTCATACTGGGAGTGGCTGCTCATTAGGTGGCAGCTCTGCCCAATGCACACTATTGCTTACATCCCTGGGGTGGTCTGAATAGAATGGATCCAGCCAACACCTGCACGCCTTGGCCCATAATTTCATACCCATAGTTTCCCCCCGCACCTCCTGTACACTACTCATCCTTACTCTGGGTGCAGATCAGGTCTAACCACACCACTACACACTGCCCACTCTCCACTTCTCAGGACCTATCTCGTACGTTGTCTCATCCCATGGGTCATCAGGCTTTCCCACCCTTGTAGTTCGAGTACATACACGCCCTGCCTTGAAAAGTCATTGCACGGACGGGCCTCCAATCACAAGAAAATTTTTAGGGAGTCCCACGAGGGACGCTCCTGTCTCTGCTTCAAGATTAGACTTAGCGGGTCCACAGTGTTCCCCCCTCTGGTTGTATCCCACCTGTGGTTTGGGGAGCAGTGGATTGTTTACATTGTTTGTGTGTTTGTTTGTATGTTTCCCCTGTCTGGCTGTGGGAGGGGGTAATGGTACGTGTTACACGTATGTTGATTGGTCCCCTCACCCCCATTGGCACAGCCTGTGATCATATGTCATTCTTATGTGCTGTATAATATCATAGATATATATCTGTGTATACACACACACACACACACACACGTATATACATATATATATATATATATATATATATATATATATATATATATATATATAAAACAACATGTGGATGTATGGTTGTCTGCATATGTATATATCTATATGTGGGTATGTATGTATGTAGATATAGATATATATATATATGTGTGTGTGTGTGTGTGTGTGTGTGTGTGTGTGTGTGTGTGTGTGTGTGTGTGTGTGTGTATATGTATACATATGTACTACAGAGAAAGAGAGGTATGTATCTATTTAGTTATGGGTGTGTGTATATATATATATATATATATATATATATACACACACACACACACACACACACACACACACACACACACACACATATACATCTACATATTTAGCTACATGACCCGTAATGTAGACTAGTATTCCTGGATACTATGTTTCGTGTGCATACCGACCAACCTTGTGTGCCATGTATGCTTTGCGATACGTATAAATAATACCGTTAGTGTACACAAAGTCACACGTGCATTCTATTGTTGGTACCAGGGAAACATTCGTCCCATGTGGGACAACCAAAAAATCGGGTATTCAACTTTCATCGAAAAACAGAGCTGCAAAGGTACCCATGGCTATGTGCATGGACTACAGAGTGTGGCAGACCTGGGATACTTGGGTCGAGACAACATACAGGATGGATCCCGGGGGGTGTGGAAGGTGGGCAATGTGTGGTGGTGTGGTAGCTAGGGGTCGGTAACCAGGGAAGGGATGGTGGCTGTGTGTGTGCAGCGGGGGGAGGAGCAGAACTGTGGGTAATGAATGTATGGGTCGAGGATGGCCTGGGTTGGATGGGCGTGCACTGGTCAGCCCGCCTAGTGGGTGGGGGAGAGGGAAATGTGATATCAACATGTGAAACATAACAGGAGACTAATTTAAATCCCTATGTAAATGACACACTTACAATAAAATGAGCTTGATAGGGTATTGCAGGGTGGACGTGTTGGGCTGGGGGGTGTATGCCAATTTGTACAAGATGTATATTGTTTGGGGCCTCTCAAGCCATTAACAGGGCATGTGGACATATATGTTTCTGTTAATGTACCATTGCTATCTACAGATGTCTGGCCATATATACCTATATGGGTATATATATACATTTGCTTACATGTTTATACCTCTGTCCGTATATACCTACAGAGATATATATCTTCTTACATATATGTAACTTGCTGTGTATATGTGGACGTATAGGTGTTGACAAATATATGTGTAGATGTCGGCATTTGCATGTATATATGTTCATATATTTGTGTATATATATATATATATATATATATATATATATATATATATATATATATATATATATGTATATATTTCTGGTAAATATATATATATATATATATATATATATATATATATATATATATATATATATATAGATAGATATGTAACTACATATATAGATATGTTTTATCCGATTAGATAGTAATATATTTACACACACACATACATCTAGATGTAGGTATACATTCTCTGTACTGTTGCATGACTGGGCTGGGGTTATGCTTCTGACAACATATGATTTATGCATACCTTACAACGTAAAGTCACAAACTATCCAATAAGTGCCATGGCTCTTTTGTAACCTTGCTAACCTTATTAACATGGCCGGCCTTAGGCATAGGCCAACTAGGCGGCCGCCTAGGGCGCCGGTGTAGCAGGGGCACTTTTCCAGTATTCATTTGGTGCAGGTAGACCAGGATTGGGGCACCAGGTAATGTGTTGGGGGGCGCTGTGGAGCTGTTTTGCCTAGGGCACCAGTTGACCTAGGGCCGCTCCTGCTTATTAATACTTCAATTTATACAAAATCTATCAGTGTAGTTCGTGCAAAAAATTCAACAATAAAATTCATCATTAATAACCAAACTCAAGCATCCATATCAAGTTGATTTAAAATATTTAAAATAAGCACACTGTCTAATGATAATAAAATATTTACAAAATTCATATAATAAAACAATGTCTCAAAAGATGCCTAACAATCTCATTACCTATACTACCTGACAAATATGTAAATATTGTGCTACCAATATATACCTATACATAATACAATAATGTGGAATTAATATATGTAAAAAATCCACAATAAATATACATATAAAATAATTAATAAATAATAAACAATCATATACAATATTCTAAAATTGGTTTACAAGAAATAAAATCGTTGAGACCAGGATATGTGGTGGCATCTAATAAAAGTTGCCATCAAACCTCTTTAAAACTCAACACTGTTTTGTAATCACCACCTATAGAATCAAAAGTGATGGTTTCAAGAACAGCAAACTTAAAATTATGTGTTTCATCAGTGGAAATTATATGCCGATATAGGGCATTTGTTACATCTTTTTTGTGAATACTATAAATATGGTCATAAATGCATTGTCGAAAACAACGCTCAGTTTTACCTACATAAAAACCTATGCACTCACTACATTTAGCAATATAAATTATCATCTTAGTCCTACAATTCTCATATTTGGGTTTAATGATTGTGTGAGTCTCATTTTGGATTATCAGTTTTTTGTCTTCTAGAATATACTTACACTGGTTACAAGAACCGCATTTATATGTATGGATTAAATCATTGGACATCCTATCCCTTTGCTTTTTTCTGGGAATCAATCAATTTTTAAAATTTTTACCCATTTTGTATGTAATTCTCAGTTTTTTTCCGCATTGTTTGTATCAATTTATGATCCTGAGAAATCAGGTACCAAAATTTGTTTACAATGTAAATAACTTTGTCAACTACCGGGCTATATAATAATATTAAGGATCTGTGATGACCATTAGACTGACTTCCATCTCCTTTTTCATCTTTAATCATATGTCCGGATTCAAATCCCTTTCCCAATAAAGGACGGTATTTCCTGTCCCTTTCTTGAATGACATAATTACCTATAGTAGATACATTTTTTTCAGGATAACCTCTCTCAACAAACAATTGCGTAATAAATTCAACTTCACCTGTCAATACCTTCACGTCAGACGTCATACGTGCGACTCTGATAACTTGTCCTTTGTAAATGTTATGTTTCATATTTAAAGGATGACAGCTGCTATATTCCAAATAATCATTGGTAAATGTGTTTTTCCTATATATTTTTGATTGGAATGTTGAATCATACTTATAAATATATGTATCCAGATATGCAATCCCCTCAGTATTATATGTATACGTGAATTTCAGATATTCTCTGGTGGTATTTAGATACTTTAAAAACGTGTCTAATTTTTCCACACTGTCATCCCATAAAATGTACATATGATCCAGAAACCTTGAATAATGTCTGACGTTTTTGAAATATTCACAAAGAAAAAGGGAGGTGAGTTCCCAATCAAGCATAACCAGGTTGGCAAAGATGGGTGCACAAGCAGCACCCATAGCTACCCCCCTGGTTTGCTTGAAGTACTCCCCTTCAAAATATATAAAATTGTGTTCTAACACTAAGGTCATCAACTCCATAATAAGACTTATCGGTTCCCAAGTAAGATAGGCAAAGGATGTAATACTATTACAAAAAGCATCCAAACCAGCTTGTTTTGGTATGCTTGAAAAAAGATCAACAACGTCTACAGTAACAAAAACCAAGTTATCCATGTTAGTATTCATAGCAAACATTCCCAAAAATTCCCAAGAATCTTTTATCATGTGGGGAATTTTACTATATATATATATATATATATATATATATATATATATATATATGTTTTAATGAACAATCTATATATTTTCCCATAGGGAATGTTTTAGATTTGCTACCAGATATAATTGGCCGGAAAGGGGGGTCCAAGGTATTCTTATGTATTTTGGGAATACCCACGATGGTTGCTAGTCTAAGATACTTCACTTGTAAAAAATTATAAGTTTTCTTATTAATTCTACCTTCTATATAAAATTCCTCTAAATAGGAATCAATACGTCGGTAAGCTATGTTTATCTCATTAATAGAAATATTTTGGTAATTCCCTGTGTGATATAAAATAACATATATTTTTTTAAAATATTTTAAGTTATCATATATCACTATACCACCCCCCCCCCTTATCCGGCTTCATCACTCTAATATTGGGATTATCCTGTAGGGACTTAAGTGTCTATCTTTCTTCATTAGATAAATTGTTGGTAACACTGTCATTTATATTTCTAGATACCCGATACATTTCTCTAGTTACTACTTTCTCATATAAGTCTACCTTAGGATGATTGGGGGGTATGAATGTACTTTTGACTTTCAAAGAATTATCATAATTTTTTTAATGTGTTTTTTTTTCAATATTATTTTTATCATTAAAGAAAATTCCTAAATTCATCTTTCTAATGAATTTTTTTAATTCATATAAAACATCAACCACACAAAAATGGGTATTAGGAATAAATTTCATACCTTTGCATAATAACTCAAAATGAGTCCTGTGTATATCCAAACTAGAAAAATTATAAATATTGAAATTTTTGTATGTATATCTATTGTCCACCTTGATAATATATGGGCACACTGGATCAATTAATTTCTTTCCCTTCACGGTGTTTTGCACCCCCACTGTCTCTGCCTGGGTTTCCAAGTTGACCAATGATCTTGCTGGTAAACATTCCGATACGACTGCCCTTTTTTGGAATCCACCCTCTGAAAATGGGAATTGTATTTCTTATAATCCTCTTGATCTGTCTCATGTGGATGATCAACTTTATTGCCTTGTAAACTACTATTTCTATCTTTATAATTATACCAGTCATACGCCTTACCATTTTTGTACTGTTCGCTATCCCTTATTAATGTCTTTTGTTTCCTAATACATATATTTTCCACCCACTTTTCTGCCAAATTATATTGTTTCTTATACAACCTTTCCCAGTCCGAAAATAATAAATCACTAGTAATCTTCATATTTAACTCCTCAGTTTCATGTATCATCTGACTCAACCTTTCGTCATTTTATTTAATAATGATGAAACACATAATTTTAAGTTTGCTATTCTTGAAACCATCACTGTTGATTCTATAGGTGGTGATTACAAAACAGTGTTGAGTTTTAAATAGGTTTGGTGGCAACTTTTATTAGATGCCACCACATACCCTGGCCTCAACAATTTTATTTCTTGTAAACCAATTTTAGAATATTGTATATGATTGTTTATTATTTATTAATTATTTTATTGTGGATTTTTTACATATATTAATTCCACATTATTGTATTATGTATAGGTTTATATTGGTAACACAATATTTACATATTCATCAGATAGTATAGGTAATGAGATTGTTAGACATCTTTTGAGACATTGTTTTATTATAGGAATTTTGTAAATATTTTGATATCATTAGACAGTGTGCTTATTTTAAATCAACTTGATATGAACGCTTGAGTATGGTTATTAGTGATGAATTTTATTGTTGAATTTTTTTGCATGAACTACACTGATATATTTTGTATAAATTGAAGTATTAGTAAGTGTAGTGAGGCCTTTAAGGGGGGGAGTATAGCATAGGATAGAACACAGGAAATTATGTATTTTTTAGCTTCCTGTTGGTGCCAATTTTAAATTTAATGATTGGTGTATAAGTGCAGGGTGCGGTATTTGTTATACAGGATGTTGCATCAGTTTTCGCTTCCTTTTGGTGCCTTTTTACTCTTAAAAGGACTCTGTTATTTTACTCAAAAGGTTCTGATGAAGCCCATGAGTTGCAGTGGGTGAAAGCACTTAACCTTATTGGATTGATTTTTGTTATTTTATTTAAGTGCATTTACCATTTTGTATCATTGTTCTTTCTTGGAATAAAGGACATTGATTTACTTGTTCAGTTCACATCAGTTTGCGCACCTACAGTTAGTTGTACTCCGAGTTTTAGAAGACAATACAGGGGTTTCTTTTCTTGATTTTCATGTCCTGTTGCTGTTGTACACATGGGGCGGTGGGGATATGTGGACACCTATGAGTGATATATATATATATATATATATATATATATATATATATATATATATATATATATATAAAACAATAAAGTAATGAATATGACTCCTAAATATCCCAGTTTATTTCTAAATTTAACCCTCTAGGAAACAGAGTACCTAAATTCACTATAATTTTAGTTTCTAACTTTATCAATGTGCATTTAAATTCATCTCCCCCCATATTTTTACACACATAGGGTTGTGCTGATCTTAGTACAACCCTATGGGTGTAAAAATATGGCTGGGATGAATTTAAACACAAATAGTTAAAGTTAGAAAGTAAAATTATAGTGAATTCAGGTACTCTGTTTCCTAGAGGGTTAAATTTAGAAATAAATTGGGATGTTTAGGAGTCATATTCATTAGTTTATTATATATTAATTCCACATTATTATATATATATATATATATATATATATATATATATATATATATATATATATATATATATATAACGAGGTTAAGAATAATAGTATGTTCAAGGGGATGTAAATGAAAAAATTTAATATTTAGTTATATGTGAATGTGCTAGATTATGAATGATGTATTAAAGATGATTTTTTATGACTATGTGTTTGATGAATTTAAATATGCACTATAAATGTGTCATGAATGAAATAATGTGGAGTGCATTGTTTTGTAGTATGTAATTTATTCAAAATTTTGAACTAATGAATTGATATATGAATATTTAATGAATTAATGTTTATTATGAATAGGTAAAGATTTATTAAGAAATGTGAAAAAATATTATATATTATACAAGGAAAGTAAATTTTGTATGCTGATAATAGAGTGTAGGGCTTTTTAATGTGTGTTGGTGTTTAACTTGGAGGTACACCTTTAAAGCTTGGTTAGTCATATAAATTTGAGACTAATTGAATGTAATTAAATGTATTAACACATCAAATAAGGGGGTAAAAAAGGCTGCTTTAATTGTATTAAGTTATTCCTTAGAAGGCTGGTGGAGCCAAGGTACCAGATGATGAAGTGAAATAAAGAACTTGCAACCACAGCAGTGCTTTCAAATTGTTTATTACTTTACTTGTGGAGAATTACTTGTTCCCTTTGTGGGACTGTTGATGTGTTTTTTTCATAAGGCCAACTAAAAGGTCAGGTAGCCTCTCAGGCTAAGGATAGTCACAAGGCCTTCTTCAGTTGTGACTGTAACACACAGCAGTGTGCTGAACCAGTAGGTAACAGATCCACCTTCACCGCTGAGGGAGACATAATGAATCTAATGGGTGATAAATTCAGCTCTAACTTCATCCGTCATTCTCCTCCCCTGCCCTGACTCTCCCCTGTGAAATCCCTTCTAGCATACTCCCCTCAACTATTAGCAGGGACCAGGTTCTGGCAACACTCGCTAAGGCCAAAAACACTGTGTCATTGAGCCTTGACAATATCCCTGATTGAAAAAACACACCAATACAGCACTTTAAGGGAAATGAGAAAAAATAATTCAAAATAAATAAATTGCACTTTAGAGTAAAAAATACTTTTATTCTCAGCTTTCATCCAAGCAGGGACTTCATCAGAATGACTCAACTCTAAAACACAGTGCTATTTAAAGAGTGCTGTACTGGTGTTTTTTTCGTGTTTGTTGTGTGTCCACTATCTTCAGTTGGGATTGTTTTTGTAGTAGTATCTCTGGTTGCCTCCTGAACAGTCTAGAGCATAACCTATGAGGACCACTTGAAGCACTTTATAACTACAGCCTCAGAACAGGTTATGTATCAAGTGAATGGAGGACTGCAACGGCCATCCATTTTCATATGGGCAGACAATCAACTGTCCCTAGATGCATCATTCTAACAAGTCTAATATGCAAAGCCATGGCATGAACTATCATGGAAATGATCAGTAAGGACATTGGTAACCTATAGACATTGGACCCATCCCAGTTTGGCTTTGTTAAGGGAAGGTGGTGCTTTCTTAACCTGGTTGATTTCTTCTAGAAGGTCATCAAGGCAATGGATGAGGCTAAAACAGTGCATACCACATACCTTGACTTGGCCAAGGTATTCAATACAATAACCCACTCAGGGATTGTTGACAAAGTCTATGAACTAGGCATAAAGCCCTACATAACTGGCTAGATTGTTAGCTGACTCATAGTCAGGGCCCAAGTAGTCAGAATTGGTGACAGCACCTACTGGTCATCAGCTGAGTACCTCAGGGATCCATGCTGAGCCTGCTCCAGTTTGACATCTACATCTTTGAAGTCAAGGCTAATGTCAAAGACTTTTGGCTCATCAAGTCTGCAGATGAATGTAAATTGGGAGCTATCATAGATTTCTGACCTTTGGCTCATCAAGTCTTCAGATGAATGCAAATTTGGAGCTATCATAGATTTCTCCCATGACACCAACATCTTGCGAGGGGTTAACACAGACAAATGACTGTTGTCAAAACCATGGTTTAAAATTCAGTGTCAAGAAATGCATTATAAGTCCCTTTGAAAAATTGTCTGCCCAAGTTAATTACTCCATTCATAAAACATTCCTAAGAGTCAGCCCAGTAATTAGGGATCTGGGAACATATGTAGACAGCAATCTGGCCTTTGGCTATCATGTATCAAAGATAGTAAGAAAATCATTCTATGTCACCCAACTTATAGGTAAGGATATACTATCCAGGTCCAAGGAAGTTACAGTGCCACTCTACTCAGCCTTTATCAGACCCATCATTGAGTACAATATCTCCCTTGGCATGTACCTAACCAGACACGTGCAACAATTGGAATGCCCACAATTGTTCCTCAACAGGAGAATACATGGCATGAATAGCCTGTCCTACACCCATTGCCTAAAGACCCTATCTCTGTGCTCAGTATCCTACAAGCTGCTGAGAGCTGATCTATACCTGGCTTGTAAGTCATCCTCAGATCCAGCCCTGATGGAACTTTTGCACATCCACAAAACAAACAACACTAGAAACACTAGATCCAATGATATGAACTTCACTTGGGGCACAAATAGAACATGCTGGCAAATAGAACATGATGGAGGGCAGATATGCAACTCAAAGGATCTCTGTTTTATGGAATAGGCTCCCCATTGATGTGAAGGTGAGTTAATCCCTGACCCTGTGCAAATTCATCATTATCCTTTCACGTGTCTGCCCATTTTCTCATACTCTTGGAGTTATCCTTAGATTGGAGGACCAAAGCCCCCAGCCTGGAGAGTGCTATCTTTCTTTATTCACCCTAACCCAGTAATCCAGATTAGATGGGTCCCTGCATGGTGGGAAACCCACTCTATGTCTGCGGTCATGCAAGGTCAATTGATTCTGTTGAAAAAAAACAAAAGTCCACATCAATGTCCTCATGCTGGTGTTAGTTCCTCAAATCTTGCTTGGCCCAGGAGTTCTTGTGAAGCCTTACCTTCTTCTTATGAGATTAGACAATTAGTCAGTAGTATGGTACCAAAATGAAGAGGGTACATGCACTTCTACTTCCTCTGTAGAGGAGCAGTTCAAGTCTGTGAGCTGGCCACCAAATGAGAAATCTCTCTGGATGTGATACCCAGTTCAGGAGAGCCAGACATTCTGAAGAGCATCATAAGCCACCAATCTCAGCATTTGCTTTAATGTATCATATTTCAGAAAGTGGATACTCTGGAGAATGACATGGACACTGTCCAAGAGAATGCAGACTTGGCCAAATTCAAGTTCTATTCCCTCCAACACTACAAGAGTAAATGATAGACATGTGAGCTTTGAAAGGATGTGTCATTTTGTGGCTTTCCCCATTTCCTCTAATCCTTCTGCTGGTGAAGTTATACATCTGAGTGATCAAGAGTCATTCCTGACACCATCTAATAGATTAGAAGTGTCAGTCTGAGGAATTTTGAATCTTGAACTTTCCTGAAATGATTCCAGTTGTAGTCTTGGGCATTATAGCACTTGTAGGGTGACTGCTTCTAACTCAATGTCTGTACCAATAGTCTCTGCGTTAGTGATTGATCTCCCAAGACAGCTCCCAGAAGTCTTGTAGGCAGCTAAGAAGGTCTTTCCTTTGGTAACTTATAAGGCCAGGAGGAAGAAATTATTTTGGGTTAAAAGGCATATTCTTCCTCCTGGCCTATCCTATGGTTCTTTTTAATCTAAGCTTTATTTTTGTCAACATTGATGTGGAGTCTTCTGCCATTCCTTCATATCAATGGTTTTAAGTAGGACAAAAATTTGATGTACTTAGGCTGAATTTAAACAGGGTCCTTCATCACCAGCTTCCATCAAAGAATCAACTCCTACCATAGGATATAGGTTTCACAAGTGAAATGCTATTCTTAAACCTTTCAAACCAGTTAGCTCACTGGAGTTGAAATTTTACATCCTGGGTGTGCTGTTATTGCTGGTCATTCTATGAGGTTACAGGATAGTTAAGCTATCAGACTGCCATATGAATAGAGCCATCTATTCACACTCGTGCATGCATATGTGAGAGATTGGCAAGTGTGTGTGTGTGTGTGTGTGTGTGTGTGTGTGTGTGTGTGTGTGTGTGTGTGTGTGTTTGTGAGTAGCTTTACACATTTCTGACAGGTGCAGCTAACAGTTTAACCTTTTGGGCTTCTACAGCATGCAACCTCTGAATTACATAAAATTCAGTTTTCAGAGTAAGATTAATAAATCCACTGTGGGATGCATACTGTCATTTCTACACAGGAATATGTATTTTGCATGCAACCAAATGTTCAGAGCTAGCTTAGGGGTGCATACTGGAGAAGTATCTTACTTAAATTTACTCAGTGAGGCAATGGAAACCAATGGGATCAACACCTTGACCACAAGAAACAGCTTTCTAACAGCTTCTTAACCTCTGTACCAACTACGTTGATTGCATGGTTTAGTAAATTATTTGCTTCACTCCTTCTTCCTCTTTTATCAAAGTGCAAGAAAATGCTAACAATTAAAAAAATATAAAAGTAAAACAAAATCCTAACCACCAAATGCAATGCCTACTACCATTCTACTAGGATTAAAATGATACTCAAATATTATGATGCACAGTTACCCTTTAAAATCAAGTCATTTGTTTAACTGTTGACTTTTACTGCTTCAGTAATTAGACATATCTTGCTTTGCATTTCAACCACAACCACAGATATAATCAACAGCAAACTTTCCTACAGCAGTGGCCTGAAGTAGCTAGATTTCGAAAGAATTACATGAACTCTCAAACGGAGACAGTCAGTCACTGCCTTCTTCACCTGGGGTGAAGGCTGCGTTAACCTCTTAGAAGGCTGGTTTCAAAACAGCAAGCATAGCAGAAATGTAAAACCAGGTAAGGTGGCTCCATAGCAGCAAACAAGTGGCTAGATGGTGGTTTGTGCATTTCATTTGGAAAGTAACTGTCATAAAAGCAATTGAAAAACAAATTCATGTGTATTTGTTTGCAGAGCATCATTTGCGAAGACTTTGCAAACAGCAAACTCAGTTATAAATGAACTGATATGTGTATTTTTTGTGCAATAGCACACACACACATACTTAATGTGTGTGTGTATTTTATATATATATATATATATATATATATATATATATACATATATATATATATATATATATATATATATATATATATATATATATATAGACACATAGATGTATATGTATATGTAGGTAAGTAGTTATATGTATATAGGGATCTAGGACATTTCACCAAAAGCACATTTCACCGAAACTCAAATGACTGAACACAAATCACTGAAAGCACAATTCACCGAAAACTCAATTCACTGAAACACATTTCACTGAAAGTTGTATATGGCCTTGTCCCCACTGTAGTGCGATCCTGGAGTTAGTATATGTAGTAGGGGGAGGGTGTGGAGCATAACCCCCCACATATTTTAAATATATATCATCTTTGGAAAAGAGTGATATATTGCAATTGCAAGTATGCATGTATATAGTTCAAAACATTTAAAATATGTGGGGGGCTATGCCCCCCACCCCCCTACTATATATACTAACTCCAGGGTTGCACTACAGTGGAGAAAAGGCCATATACAACTTTCGATGAAATGTGTTTCGGTGAATTGAGCTTTCGGTGAAAAGTGCACACTAATTTGACTTTCGGTGAAATGTGCTTTCGGTAAAATGTCCTAGATCCGTATATAGATATACAGTCAACTATATTTTTTGAGGGGTTGGTACGTAGAAGATAGCCAGGATACCTCTACAAGAAAATTCATTAGGGCATGGGGTGAATATGTCAAACACTACAGCATAGACCTTGGGCTGTGAAGTGGAAACCTAAATTCCTGAACAGCCATGCTGCTCCTATGCTTTCCTTTACTTTGGAAGGTGTGCAGTCATATGCTTTAGAACATGGCTTCAGCTATTTCACAGACCTTGATAAACTGCCCTGAGACAACAGATAGGCTTGACAATAGCATACAAATACAATCTTCGATTTTGATGGTATAGATGGACTGCTTGAGCTGCCTACTCCTTCTAGTTACTGAGTCTGTGAATTAGCTATAGATCTTAATAAACAGCTTAATTTCCCAGTCTTATGAAGCATGTTTTATTTCTTTCTAAATGCTTTCTCTTTTTGTGATCTTGATTTCTTATGGGGATTTTTTTTAATCAATAAGTCATTCATTACACTTTCATTCAGAAAAAGAATTACTCATACATTGCCTAAGCATTTTCCTAGTCTGATCTAGAACATTATTAACTGCATCACTTGTAAAGGTCTACAGCACCTGCTGACTTAGTTTTACAAATAATCTTACATACAGAAAAAATGGTATGTCACTGTGAAATTGTGCTGTCATTGCAAAAGATGCAAAATATTTTTAAGCCACAGTGCTCTGCCACATGTTTACCAGGGTCAGTACTGAGGAGTGGAGACCGATTTTTAAGAATAAGGGTGATGTGCAGAGCTGTAGTAACTACAGAGGGATAAAACTGATCAGTCACAGCATGAAATTATGGGAAAGAGTAGTGGAAGCTAGGTTAAGAAGGGAGGTGATGATTAGTGATCAACAGTATGGTTTCATGCCAGGAAAGAGCACTACAGATAAAATGTTTGCTCGGAGAGTGTTGATGGAAAAGTACAGAGAAGGTCAGAAGGAGTTGCATTGTGTCTCTGTGGACTTAGAGAAAGCATATGACAGGGTGCCTAGAGAGGAGTTGTGGTATTGTATGAGGAAGTCGGGAGTGGCAGAGAAGTGTGTAAGAGTGGTACAGGATATGTACAAGGGTAGTGTGACAGCGATGAGATCTGCAGTGAGAGTGACAGATGTGTTTAAGGTGGAGGTGGGATTACATCAAGGATCAGCTCTGAGCCCTTTCTTATTTGCACTGGTGATGGACAGGTTGACAGACGAGATCAGACAGGAGTCCCTGTGGACTATGATGTTTGCAGATGACATTGTGATATGTGGTGAGAGTAGGAAATGGGTTGAGGAGACCCTGGAGAGATGGAGATATGCTCTAGAGAGGAGAGGAATGAAGGTCAGCAGGACTAAGACAGAATATATGTGTGTGAATGAGAGGGAGGATAGAGGAATGGTGAGGATGCAGGGAGTAGAGGTGGCGAAGGTGGATGAGTTTAAATACTTGGGATCAACAGTTCAGAGTAATGGTGAGTGTGGAAGAGAGGTGAAGAAGAGAGTACAGGCAGGATGGAGTGGGTGGAGAAGAGTGTCAGGAGTGATTTGTGATAGACGGGTACCAGTAAGAGTGAAAGGGAAGGTCTACAAGAGGGTAGTGAGACCAGCTATGTTATATGGGTTGGAGACGGTGACATTGACAAAAAGGCAGGAGTCAGAGCTGAACATGGCAGAGTTAAAGATGTTAAGATTTGCACTGGGTGTGACGAGGGTAGACAGGATTAGGAATCAGTATATTAGAGGGTCAGCTCAGGTTGGACGGTTTGGAGACAAAGTCAGAGAGGCGAGATTGCATTGGTTTGGACATGTGCTGAGGAGGGATGCTGGGTATATTGGGAAAAAGATGCTAAGGATGAAGCTGCCAGGTAAGAGGAAAGAGGAAGGCCTAAGATAAGGTTTATGGATGTGGTTAGAGAGGGCTTGCAGGTGGTTTGTATGTCAGTGCAGGATGCAGAGGATAGGAAGAAATGGAAACAGGTGATCCGCTGTGGCGACCCCTAACGGGGAAAAGCCGAAAGAAGAAGAAGAAGAAGTACGAACTCCTCTTTTCATTCTTAAATGGTTACCAGTTCAGAATCAAAGAAGGCATTTTGAGGAGTCAGGGCTAAGTTTTTAAACTGTCATTTGCTTATTGGCTTAGTACACCACACTGTCCTAGGCATCAACTCCTCCAGTTAACCATCATGCACCACATTCCCAATAATCTCTAGACTTGTGTTGACACATGATTGGGCTTACTCACAGAAATGGTCTTAGGCATTATTTATTTATTTCTTTGCTTGTTTAATTATTATTTATTTATTTATGTATTTACTTATGTATTTTTAACTAATCAATTCATTAATCATCCATTCAGACATTTATCCATTTCTTTCTTTCTTTTTAAATAAATGTGTATCTTCTCCTCACTGAAGGAGTTCATTGACTTAACAATGAGGTATGTTGTCATTCTTATGTCAGGTCTTTCTTTTACTTATTTCATTTCAACAAAAGAAAAAAATGAATATTTTCTATAGATTGTAGATTTTACTGCACCTGTATTTCAATTCCCAGTCATTTTCTTTAAGTTTTATTTCATTGCTGAGCTTAAAGATGGTGCAGTGGTGCAGTGGTTTGCACTGTTGCCTTACAGCAAGAGGTACTCCAGTTTGACTACTGGCTGTGAATCCTTCTGTGTGGAGTCTGTAGGTCCTCCTGCCATTTGTGTGCATTTCCTCTAGTTTTCTCCCATGTTACAAACATGTGTCTGGAATGTTTCTTTCGGGGCCACTGCTGCAAATTGGCTTGCTCCAAGTTGGACTTTCTCAGTCGATAAATGTTAAATAAATCAAACTGTCTTTATCAGTAGCAAGATGTGCTGTGACTTCCAGATGGCTGTTGATGTTTCTGTTTTCTTTCCTAAATTTGGATGCAGATGTTGATATATTGCAGTCTTTTGACTCTAAAAAATGAACAGGCATATACATTGCATTTCTTGCTCTGGAGCTCAGAATTAAAAGGTGAACTGTGAAATTAGTAAGGGTTTTGATGAGGACTCAAAGGTAAATGAAAAACAAATTGCTTCTAAATGGTTTACTGCCTAGTGACAACACTGCCACAGGAGGGCCATCTTCTAAAGAGCACATTCAGAAGTTTCCTAAGACTAAATAATGACAAATGACAAAAAACAAAACACAAGAACATGATAAACCTTGGTTTTCTAGGGATATTTTCCCCTGGGTCTTTGAAGAAATCAAAGCACAATAGCTGTCTTTTCCAGATGAGTTACATGTTTCCAAACTGGCAAGCATTGTTGAAGAGCAGTGATTGAGGTTTGCTAGAAATTACAGTCTCTCTTCTTCCACTAAGACTGTATCAGGTAGGCTAGCCTCCTCTAGATATTTGTCTACTAGGTCTTTGCATTCTACCCACTGTATGCCTTTTTGCCATTGTCATTCCATGTCAAATAACACTGACTAAGGAAAATAATAAAGACTTCATTTCATGCACAGAGTGAAATGGGTCTTTCTCTTTTCTCCTGTGTTTTCTTATGTTTGCCTTTATTTTCCATGACATATTCATTAGTCTGTATTTCTGAGCTGATACCAATAAGGCCAGGGCACATCTTGCAGGTAACAACGCTGATGCTGATAGGGAAGTCAGCTCTGGCTATTGTTTTATCTCCATCCTTTCCCCTCCATCATGACTGTGTCATTGATGTGTACCACATCAGTGACAATTCTCTTGTCATTAAGCTCCTTTTTGGCCCTGTGCCTTGCAGCTGAGGAGTCACTGTTGGCACTAATGTCCTTGGTGTCTTTCTGACCTTCAGCTTCATCTGTAGTTTAGTCCTTGGTGCCAATGGACTCAATGCGGACCTTGGTTCTGAGGGACCTTTCTGTAATGATTGGAGTGGATCACTTGATGTTTGTCTCCTTGGTGTTAATACTCATGTCAGTCAGGATCAGTGCTAATTTTTTGGTGTCAATATCCATGGAACTGAAGGAGTTTACAATATTGGCCATCACTACAGCATGACATCATCCCATGCATGGGTCTTTCCTGATGTGTATTTCTACACATGCTTTGTTCAAAGTCCCCTTATATCTGATCCTGTGGATCATCCTTTTTTCCATTTTAGCAACAGAGGATCGGACCATCATCAAAGTGATCAGTCCCATAGATATGGCTTGTCTTCTGCTTCTTGGTCCTCAGAAGAGCCTTCCCCACTGAGGAATAACTGAAGTACACAAGCAAGGGGAAGAGTCTTCACTCCCTTCTGGAGTCCCCAATAAGAGATAAAGATTATGGGGCTGCAGAAAGGTTCCCCACTCTCTCCCCACACAACTCATGTTAGAGGAGATCCTGGAGTTGATACAAAAAACAGTCGGACTCACCTATTGAACCTTTTCAACCCTGGAATAGATACATCAGGAGGCATTATATTGATAGCACAGTGGTGCATTGGTTTGTGTTGTCACCTCACAGCAGGAGGTTCTCCGGTTTGATTCTTGGCCGGGGTGCCTTCATTAAAGAGTCTGCATGCCCTCCATGCATTCGTGTGGGTTTCCTCCTGGTGCTCTAGTTTCCTCCCACATTACAAATTCATGCATCTGGACTGTTTCTCCCCAGGCCTCCACTGAAAATTGGCTCATTCCAAGTCAGACTTTCCTGGTAAACAAATGTTAAATATATACATTATAATCTCCTCCTTAATCTTCTGGGTGATGCATCTTGTGGACAAGGTGATCCGTTTTGTCTTCATGGTGGCACAAAAAGATCCAGGTATAGTGGCATCTATTCCTAAAAGACCAGAAAGGATCCTCCAGCTGTTTAAGGATTGGAACAGTTTGGTTCAGATTCCTGTAACTGAGTACCTCATAGCTGTGTCAGCTCTTAAGAGGAAGTCTGCTTCACAGAGTCCAGTAGTTTAGCCCTCAACAAAGAGTGTTGAGATTGGAGTATTCTCTAACATTTTCATCCAGCTGAAGGTCCTTCTTTCAGAGACATTTTGCATTTAACAACATCACTGTCAAATCATTGTTATCTGCTACTGATTTACCCTTCATTATGTACCATAGCATTCTGTTTTCCTCATCATACTCCATCCCTGACACACCTTTCATTTGTTTTTTAACCTCCAGAAACCATACTCTTCTTCCAACTCATTTTAATGGCATTGGCCCTTGCAATCTTCCTCATGAGTATGTCTATTTCTTTACTCCTTATATGAAACTTGCCCTGATAGATAATGTATCATACTCTTAGGTCATCCTACCACCATCTAATACTTCCATGCTTCCTTTCTTGTTCCCAGTCATTAAGAGAACAGTTATACTGCTCAGCTATTCCTTTCCTTAACCCATGGTCTGTTGGTACTGATAACACCTCTGAAGAAGCCACTATAATAACCAACATTTTATATCTATCTATCTAGCACCACTTTAGTCCCACTAAATGCCACCACCATAGTCGGCCCTGACAGGTCAATTGTGTCTACATGCATTAAGTGTGGTGGAATGGATGACTCCTCCCCAGGAATACTCCTTCCATAATTTAGGTCGTCTCATTTATCAACCAGTCTTAGGTGTCTAGTCAGATTTCAGTATGCTGCCTGTGTCAGAAATGTAACCTTCTTGATCTTAAACATATAGATTCTTGCCTGCCTCACATGTTGTGAAGCTGTTATCAGTACTATACATGAGGAATGTTATATTACCATGATAATATATTATCAAGAATACCTTCTCTTTCTTTGTTACTTTTGCTCCACCCATGTGGAACCAGACAGTCCTCATACCCTGTTTTTATATGTACATTTAAGATACCCACTATGAACACCAACTCATGTTATCCTGCTTATCTAGTAGATCCTGCAACTGCTGCCTACCTACGCCATGGACCATGCAAATGATGGGAGGAGTCTATGTGCATCTATTGGGCAGTGTGTGCCCGCCATAAAAACAGCAGCCCTAGGTCAATACACTATTAACTGGCAAATGTCCAGTTGCTAGCTTTACTGAATAGGGTAAAAGCAAAAACTAACTTAAAACAAAAACACAAAGGCAAGGTTCATCAGAAAAAAATTATCAACAATCCAAGCCCTAGTGAATGAAAGCTGAAGGTAAAACCAATCAACCTGCCAAATATGAACTAAGGATTGCTGCAGTTAATATAGGTTCATTGACAAGATGCAGCTTGGTAGTGGATGACATGATGATAAGGGAGAGGCTGGACATTGTGGATATCTAGGTGGCAAAGTGGAAAGGCACCGCTGCAAAGCCTCTTGGCTTGAAATCCAGAGTAAGGGCAGACTAAAAATGGTATGGGAAATGTGGTGAGGGAGAGTCTTCTGTAAACAATGAGGAGATATAATCAGAATCAGTAACAGACTCAGACTTCAGTTTAGAGATAGATCAGTATTCATAATCTTGGCCTACAATACATAATAGGGCTGTGATGGTGAGGAAAACATGTCACCATTAGAATGTTAATTATATTGCCCTTAGGGGATATTCACCCAAAGCCAGGACTCATCATAAATAGCAGCATCATTGATCCAACTGAATGTGCATAATCCAATTCACAGAGGCTGTAATTTGTATTTAATGCAGTGCATATCATAAATAAAATGCAACTGTGGACTGTACCTACTAGACAATATAGCTGCCTCAGAGACATAGGTAGCTCATTCCATTTCACATGCTGATATTTTACTGGTAAGGATATGATATTTTGAGTCTGCCAGGAAATCCAAAGATCAGGCATTGTTGTCATATTATTTCATAGAGACCTAATCTGATTTCTGGCAGACAGACAGGTTCCATATCATGAGGACGTGGGGTATAAACTGATTAATATTAGAGCTGTAATGTGATAACAACATCGATAACTTGTCTTTACATTCCACTTGATCATTAAGTAGAAATTATTTATGAGGCACTTTAATGGATAACAAGCCAAGCAAAGACAGAGCTGATTGCCTTCAGAGACATAAATATTCATTAAATCATTTCATCCCTCCTTTCATTCAACTTTATGGATTGTTTTAAATTAATATTCTTACCACTGGAATAGAAACAACCTTGAGTTGAACAAAGCACTGGACTGGATTCTGACTTTTGTATCATACTGTATCCTGCAATATTACATCACTCCTTATCATGCTAATGCTGTCAGCAAACATTTGCCTACACTTAGTCTAATCAATTATGGTAAAATCCATGACATGCAAAGGTTGTGTTACTTTATCAATATTAGCATATTCGATCCATCTCCAGGCATCCTGATTAATGGTCACTGCATTACCCAGACTCCACTGCTTGTTACCACTTGACAACACTGTAAATTACTTCAGTTTTCATTTTCTAACACATTAAACAGCAAGGCCTTATTAGGCTGATCAATAATTCCACTTAGATTACATATCAAGGCTATTATGTCAGTCATGGGTCATCTTTGTTCCAGTTACTATTATTCTGGACCCACAAGAGATCTCATGAGATATTGGGAAATTAAAAAATAAGTAAAGTTGTCTGTACAAACCAGCAAAATAAATTATTATCTGAATCTGTGAAAGATGTATATTAACAATCCAAAGAAGCTTTGAAATAGCATTGATTCCCAATCAACCTTTAAACATAGCTTAGGCAATTTGATGGCCTCGGACTTAAAGGCCCTGTCCTCCATCAAAAGGTGTAGCCTGAGGAAGGTTATTGGCAAGGTGCACATTGCATCTGGTCTAATAGCCTTGTATTTTCTATTATTCCTATGACTGGTCATTTCTTCAACTCTGGCCATAATTATAATCCCCTTTTCTTTCCCCTAAAGTAATTATGAAAAACTTTTACTCATTTTGGTGAGCATTTTCAGGATTTTGTTCAACATGTTGCACAAAGTGGATGTCAAAGTTTACATTAAAACTATCTCACTGTGAATGCTTCACTTTTTTGTCATCATTCTTTCTCACCATATATGATGTGAAAATTATTTAATAAGCTAACAAACATGGCTTACTATCAGTTGTGTAAATTGCCGCACGTTTTACTCAATTCTCTGCCAGTGCCATTGCCTTTTTTCTTTTCCAGTAACTTCATCAGTTGCTCTATCAAGGAAGGATATGAACTATCAATCTGGAAAAAAAGCAGTCTTTATAAGTTTTATCTTCCATTAACACTTATCATTGCATTGCCCTTCTTTAGTCTTCTCTATAAAAATGCATCTGCAAACAGCTGCTTACTCATTTGTCTTTAAATAAGCTCATATCTAATTTTCATCATAGATTTAGACCTGGCCAATGAACAGATACCACCATGTTTTATGATGTTGAGTAAATTCACTTTCAGGTAAACTATTGCAATATACATGGGTCATTCATTCTTAATATACCTAAGTTATTCAGCGCTATTGATGATAGTAGATTTATGTATAGCTCAGCTGGTCACAATGTCTTGCTCAATGAATGTAGACACTTTATTAGTTACCTGAGAAACAGGATTCAGTCTGTCCAATGCAGTAATGTCATCTTTCCAACATAGTTATTACGGAGAGTCCTGCAAAACTCAGTGTTAGGTCTTTTCATTTTAATTATTTCTCCCAATGATATGGCTGAGAATTGTGGTTATAACAAACTTGAACAGTTTTCTTGATGACAACTCATCTTCTTTAGTCATTTCCAATCTACAGAACATCTTCGGCTTTATGCAGATGCTCAAACATTCTTTATGCAGACGCTCAAACATTCTTAACCTCTCACTATACCCTTCCCCAATTCCTGACTTCCTCCCAGCTGAAATCATCATCCTTAACTGCCATCTGAATCCCCACAAAAAACTTGCAATTGCCTCTATTTACCTTTCTCCTGGTAACAATCTGCCCAGTCTTGAAAACATCCTATCCTGGTTCTCCCACAACATACCATATGAGACACTTATCCTTGGTGATGTCAACATTGATTTGTCCAAACTCACAACTGACTCCCCCCAACTCACCACTTCCACCAACTTATAACATCTCTCACTCATTTCCATAAAAATTCCACTTCCAGCTCCATCATAGACTGGATCCTTACCAATTCAACCCCACCAATACCACAATCCCACCACCTTACCTGACTCCCTCAGTGATCATCTTCCTACCACCATTTTAAGACACTACTCCCATATTCCTAAACCTCGACTTTCAATTCATCCCAATTTAACTCCATTCTCCACAACATAGATTGGTCAATCCTAAAACACCTCCCCCTAAACGATGCTGTAAGCACTTTCAATAGCATCTTCATTAATACTCTAAACTCCTTAGCTCCCTCTAGGAAGATCAGAATAAAATCAAACCATGCTCCCTGGCTCTCCAAAGAGACTAGGTCCCTTATGAAACAAAGAGATCATGCTTGGAAAACCTGGACTAAAACTAAACAACCACATTTTCTTCAAAAATACAGGCAACTGAGGAACCTTGCAAAAAAACATACAATTAATGACAAAAAGTTATACTATAGCTCTGCTCAGCTTAACAACAAAGCCAATCCTCAAAAATTTTGGTCAACTCTCAACAACAACCTCTATCCTGGAAAGCCCTCTAATCCCTCCCCATACCCTAACTCTTCCTCTCAGGAAGCAGCTACCCTCCTGAATAAACACTTTATCTCTTCCATCCAAAATCTGGTAACCTCTAAGCCAAACTCTACTTCGACATCCACCTCTCCAAGTCTCACTAACACAACTTTGTTTTCTTTTGAGCCAGATCCCATTACTTACATCAAATCTCTATTACTCAAGCTAAAACCCTGCTCTCCTTTCACTGACAATCTATCTCCTACATTCCTCAAACTTACTGCTGACTCAATTACCTATCCTGTATCTATACTAATTAATTGATCTATTCTGGAATCAACTGTCCCCATCCTTTGGAAATCTTTCTTCACTATCCCTCTTCATAAAGGTGAAAACTCCACTGACCCCTCAAGCTACCGACCCATTGTCATTCTGTCCCCCCTCTCCCAGATATTAGAAAAATGTATTCACTCACAGCTTCTCAATCACCTCCTCACACACCACTTACTTACCCCTACCCAACATGGATTTCATCCTCACCACAGCACCACCACTGCCCTCCTCTCCTTCACTCATATCATTGCAGAGGCGCTAGACAACAATAAACTCATTTCCTGTCTCTTCCTAGATCTCTCCAAAGCTTTCAATACTGTCTCTCATCCTCTACTACTATCCAAACTCACAAATCTCCACCTATCCCCCTCCACACTTGCCTGGTTTAATAGTTACCTATCTGGTAGGGAACAATCTGTCAAATGGCGCTCATCCTCCTCACCTTTCCTTCCCATCTCCAGTGGTGTTCCCCAAGGCTCCATCTTGGGACCCCTTTTGTTTAACATCTTCACCAATGATCTTTACACCTCATGCAAAGAATCCTCCCTTATTCAGTATGCCGACCACTCCACACTTATATCCATCTCAAATAACATTCCTGAACTACACTCCCTGATCCAAAAGGCTCTACTATCCACTGAACAATGGCTCTCTCACAACCTATTGATCCTAAATCCCAAAAAGACCAAACTCCTACTTTTCCTTCCCCGTTCTCTTTCTCATCACAAAACCTCCTTTTTTATTACATCTTCTAACAATACAAACATCCAACCTGACACCCACACAAAACTCCTAGGGGTCATTATCGATGACGAACTCAAGTTCAACCTACACATACTCCAATGTATAAAAAAAAAAAACAGAAACTAGGTCTGCTATATGGGAACAAAAAAGTCCTAACCCCTGAATCTAGACTTACCCTGGGCCAGGCACTCCTCCTCCCCTCCCTCTTATACGCTGCCCCAGTTCTTACCAATATCCAGGCCTCCACTCTAAACAAACTGCAACAGACTTACCATAAAATAGCCAGATTCATTACTAACTCCCCATACAACTCACACCACTGCATTTCTTTAAACTCTCTTCAATGGCTTGAACTTCCCCAGTTTCTGCTATCTTATCAATTTCATATGCTACACTCTATTCTTTATAAACCCTCCTTCTGTACATCTCTATCTTCCTTAGTCTCCATCTACATCCCACACCGGACCCTCCGTATTTCTAACCAACAATTACTTGATATCTACCACCCAAAAAGGTCAGTAGGCAAACTACTCTACAAACACTCCCTTGCCCATGCTTGGAACAAACTTCCCCTTGACTTACGTTCAATCTCCCACACCTCACACTTTAAAAATGAACTAAAAGCTTATTTTCTCAATTCCAGAATCTGCCCTTGCCATGACCCTACCTAGTCTTCCTTCGTTTTATGTGCCCTCAAAAGGACCATACTTAGTACCTCATTACACCTCTCTCTCCAATGTGTCTACTATGCATTTGCACAATTTTATACAAACAAAAAATGTTTATTGTTGACCTATTGAATTATATAAATGTAAAATTGTTATTTAGCTTATTTTTAATGCAACTTTAACTTTATGCATGTAACCCAACATATGTGAATCGTTTTGCTATAACTGCTATTATATCAATATTGTTTAAAATTGTACTTGTTTTAAAATGTATTATTGGAGCTTTTCTCCTCGGGTCTCCACTGAAAATGGGCCACAAGCCCAGTTGGACAAACCCGGTTAACAAATGTCAATAAATAAATAAATAAAATAAATATGACTCAATGGCCTTCAAAAAGCTTGAGTGTCATAATCCTATGTTGTTTTTTTTTTCTCTGCTGCTCGTACATATCAAGATACTTTTAAAGGAAGTCAATGAATGATTACTTCTAATGATAAGGGAAGCAAATTCCATAGTCATGGAAAGTGCAATAACAGACTTTCAAATAAAATGTAGATAGCAATGCCTTACAGACAAAGCAGAGGGTAGCTCTAAATAATCTATAAGCAAAAGTACGATGATATTTTCTGAAGCTTTTTTGTATAATTCAAGTTTTCTAGTACTATGATATTTTCTAGTAAGAAACTGAACACTTTTAAACTTTTTCAGATAACTTGTTTAAGACTACAAGCATAGCACTGCATTAATGAATTGTCTAAGTCAATTTCACTTATTGGACTTGCTAGTCATGTCATTTAGAGCTGGCTGGGCTACAAAATATGCTTTTCTGACTTTGGCAGATATGTTACTATCAAGGTTTTACTCTGTTTTTCTTAGGTCATTGTGATGGTGCCATTTCTGTGATTTGATCGTTTATTTTTTAATCATAATGTACGCCCTTTTGGCCACATTCATGATGCTGCATTTACTGACATTAAAGGTAAGCTCATTATTCATACATTAGGTATACATTTTTGTAGTCCATCTCATAAATCTTTGTTATCTTTACTGAATTAATCACATCACCCAGTTTGCAGTCAGCATATTTGGTTAGCCCATGTCCCACTTTTATACCTCAGAAGAATACTCCGAAAAGAAGTAGCCCCATTACAGAGTAATGGCTACAGTGCATGTGAGTTATCACTAGCTGCCCTTTCACACAGACAAATAACCCTTTGCCCACACTTGTTGAATCTTGTTTCTCACCCAGTGTCCTGATCACCAACTGCATATGAATTGACATTTAATGTTTTTAATTTACTTATTTGCTTACATGTAATAACGCTGAATGCTTTAGGAAGGTCAAGAAAAAGTATAAACACAGTCTGTCCTTTATCAAGTGCTGTTGTTACCTCTTTAAAGACTTCTGGAATATTCAAAGAGAAAAATCTCTGCTTAACAAACCCATACTTTTCCATATATATAGTAGAAATATGTTCCCCCGAGTCATTTTGAATAAGCTCTATTATGGCTCTCAGTGATTTTGTATAAAATTATTAGACCTATGGTTGTTTGGGTCTGATGTATCCCCATTTGTCACCATAAGTCAAGGATATGTCAACAGGCTCATGGGTTCATGTGGCCTTTAACATAATTGGTAGGGGGTTGGACCATAAGTCAAGGATATGTCAACAGGCTCATGGGCTCACGTGACCATTAACATGATTGGTATGGGGTTGGTCCATAAGTCAAGGATATGTCAACAGGCTCATGGGCTCACGTGACCTTGAACATGATTGGTAGGGCATTGGATAAATTTTCCTTTATTCTGCATAGGAAACCACCAAGCATATTGGTTGTCCTAACAACATTTTGCTTGTGTAGATGTGCAGCATTTATCGTGTCTGTAATTATTTCTGACATGTCTCCCTTTGTGTCTATAACACTGACATTTTTTTGTGTGTGAAGTTTGCACAGCCTTTTTCTGCAAGCCCATTCTCACAATGTCATTGTTATTGACTACATGTTTCATTTACAAATTTTCCTTTCATTATTGTGATATAATTAATGAGCATTTTATTGTTGCTTTTCCCCTTGGGAACAAGACAAGTTCAAGTTTAGATGTGGAAGGTGATAAAAAGTAAGCGGTTTCTGTATATTGTTATTTTAAATTAAGCATAGATTTTGCACATATATATTTTTTAAATACTGACTCAGCTGTACTTCAGTTGATGTGCACTATACTGTCTATCAGTTTATACTGTCAATATTATATCCCCAGCTTTTTCTTATATTGTAACTATATTGTAGCTGAACAAGAGTCTTTGGCCCAGTCTACTTACAAAATAAAAATGCAATCCTCTATAACCCTTTCTCACAATTCATGTTGATCTCACAAATATTCTTCATCCTCCATTTTAACAACCTTACTACCCACTTAGATTCCACTCTTTCCTAAACTTCCAGCATCGAAAACACCATATTCTGCAATTACAGTAGAGCTACTGTTCTCCCTTTCTGAATGAACACATCATTGCACTCATGTTTACAATTACTCCTGAGTAATTCCTTTCCATTCTATGCTCTCCTATTCCTCAAGCCCTTCTTAAACTGTAGTTTCTAAACAATTTTTACTACCATTTCTTCAGCTTGCCAGTCCTCCTATCACCCTATCCCCTTTACAACACATGCACCTTGCATTTCTGTGGTTTATATGTTCCATCCATTACATCTGCATTTTTCACTGTTTTCTTTTTTATTCCTTAAATTCTCCATCTCATCTAACTTTCTCTACCTTCAATTCCTTTCCAAATGTTTTGGTCTTCCTTGTCATAATTCAGACCAACACTTCCATGCATCACCTTCATTATTCTCCAAGATGCATGAGATTCTGTGCTTACCTATCCTACCTTGATGACACATTCACCTTATGAACACTCCTGTCATTTTTCCTGCCATTACCCAAAACCACTTATTACCATCCATGCAGTCATCCATCTTTAACTCTCTGTGGTTCCATGACCCAAATATTTAACATTTCTCATTATCAGCCTCCTCCGATTACTCTATGCAAGACAAAAGCAATGTGTCTTATTAGAATTAATTTATATACACATAGATATTTCTCTGTCTCTTGATTGTATTTATTTATTTATTTAACATTTGTTAACCAGGAAAGTCCAACTTGGAACAAAGCTAATTTTCAGCAGAGGCCCAGGGAGAAACACTCCTGATGCATGTCTTTGTAACAGAGGAGCAAACCAGAGCACCTGGAGGAAACCCACACGACTGCAGCAAGGACATGCAGACTCCACACAGAAGGCATTCCAGCCGAGAATCAAACCAGAGAATCTCTTGCTGTGAGGTGACAACGTTACCATTGTACCACTGTGCTGTACTCCATCCATTCACAACCCCTTTTTCTTATTTTTGCACATGGGGTTCAGAATATCCCTTTAACAGTGACAATCATCTAGGGCCAAGATTTACACCGCCGAGTGGCTAGTCCTGCTGCTGTTGTTCTTCCACACCACACGCTTGCATGCACACACACATACTTATGGTCAATTTAGAGTGCCCAATCCACCTACTGCATGTTTTTGAAATGTGTGAGGAAGCTGGAGCACTCAGAGGAAACACACACAAACACAGAGAGGACATGCAGACTCCACATGGAAGGCACACCAGTCGTGAATTGAACCAGGAAACCTCTTGCTATGAAGCAACAACACTATCCACTGCACTACTGTGCCACCACTCCACTGTGCCATGTCTCTTGATATATATATATATATATATATATATATATATATATATATATATAATATATATATATATATATGTGTGTGTGTGCGTGCGTGTGTGTGTGTGTGTGTGTATGTATATATATATATATATATATACAGTATATACACACACATATACATATACATACACGCACATGCTATATATATATATATATATATATATATATATATATATATATATATATATATATATATCTGTGTGTGTACTTCCACATGTGAATATATGTGTGTCTGTATGTCTGACCATTTTGTGTGTAAAGTTATACTTACATATAAAGATAGACATATGTCTCTGTCTCGTGTATATATCTTGATCCACTTTGTAGTTTATAACCATGAGCCACTGAACAAATGTTCCTATTTTCTGTTTACTCACACATAAATGTGTAGAATTTATTTAAAGGCCTCAGCATTGCTGATGTTCTGACTTGCTGCCTACCTTTTTCCCTTAAAACATTCATTTAATTTTGCTCAAAACATATACCTTATAAATCACAGTCAAATTCTTCTCCTGCTCTACATCATAATGGCGGTAAATTATGGGATCTTTTCTTCTAAACTTCACCAGAGTCATTACCGTTGACAGTGTCTTAGCCTTTTCCACCTAATAATATTCAATGACCCTACTTTTCTGCCAACAGCTACATATTAGGTCAAGTGGTTCTATACCTCTGTTTGATGCAATACTACAGTAACTGATTTGTATATGCTCTATATGTGTTTGTGTTTCACTAACCAGACTATAACAAAGACTTTACCTCATGCACAACTGTACAGTGAAATGGGGGGACCTTGTCTACCGTACATTAATCAGGTGATGGCAGTGACATGCCTAATTGCATGGTTTCACAGTTAACGTGAGGGGTGCCATTTAGGATGTATTAATCTGGTAATGATAGCAGCCATAGCTGATCAGACAAGGATTACACAGTAGATCAAGGGTAGAAGTTTTCTTTAGTGTAGTAACCAGGGGATAATGATGCTGCTCTTTCATGATGACATAATAATTATACTTTATAATGGGAAAAGTATGTAAACTGTCTTCAGTCCAGAAATCGATAAGCATTACTGAGTAAGTCTAATAGTACAATATTATACAAAAACTCTATCTAGAAAGACCTTGCCTTTTGTATGTGGAGTAGTTTACTGAGACTGACTCAGCTTAATGATATACCAATTAAGCAGTGTAATGAGGAGGGTCTATGGTACATTAATTGTGACAACAATGACCTGGCATTTGATGTAGCAGCTAGTTAATTTTGGTGACATTGCATAATGAGACAACAATTATGCATTGGCACAAAGGAACCTTTCATGTTGTAAGGCATTTGCACATCTTGAGTGCCTCTCCCATTACACAGCTATTGAAAGTGGAAGACTATATATGGTTGACTCTCACATTACACTGAGCCATTGGAGTAGATCCTTTTTTGTCAATTTTTTTTTAAATAAATGCAATATTACAAAACATAGAACCAGAAGATGCAACAGAGGTAATAGAAGTTAAACGCCAAAAAATGTATAGTCATATCCTTCGGGAAAAACAAGGTAACCCCAAGCTACCATATAGGTGGCAATCCACTAAGCACAGAAGAGGTTATCAGGGACCTGGGGACCCAGGTTGACAGTGGCCTTTCTTTTGACACTCACATTGCTAAAGTGGTTAGAAAGACCTTTTACATTGCCCACCTGATCATGAAGGGATTCACATCCAGATCTAGTGAGGTTATTGTTCCCCTGTACTCTTCACTTATCAGACCAATGATCGAGTACAATGCCCCATTCGGGATGTATCTCACCCGACATCTGCAGCAATTGGAGAGACCCCAAAAGTTCCTCACCAAAAGGATAAAGGGACTCCAAAATCTGTCATATGCTGCCAGATTGAAGAAACTCCAGCTCTATTCAGTCGCATACCGTCTGCTCAGAGGTGACATGTGCCTGACATACAAGGCCATGTCCAACCCGAATTAATGGACATGCTCCACCTCAAAAATCCAAATCCACCAAAACCACTAGAGCAAGCGACTTAAACCTTAGCACGGATATAAATAGGACGTGCTGGAGGGATAGATTTATCACTCAGAGACTCCCTATGCTGTGGAATAAAATCCCGGTCCATGTGAGGCAGAGCACCTCGCTGACTCTGTTCAAGAGAAATCTAGACCTGTGGATGGGAGATCGTAGGTTTACCCCGGGAATCATCTCTGTGTCACTGCTGGACAGAGGCACAACAAACTAATGGGCACAGTATTTTTTCATATAAGGGGTGGCGTAAGCCACAAAAATTTGGGCTAGGCTTATAAATGCCTTAGGGCAGATAGCCTAGTATAAACCTATGAACCTATGAACCTAGAAACATACAAAAACAATGCTTAAGCAATGTATAAGAATATAAACATGTCTCTTATATAACATGTACTACCCCTAGAACAAATCATAAAATAATTCTGCCAGGCAATGTCGACAGTATGATTAATACCTTCATAATAAACATCATAATACATACATAAGGCAAAAAGCAGGAAGCACAAGATAGTATACAGATTAACTAATGCATAAACAAGGAAACAGCCAAGGCAAAACATTGAGAGAAAGTATTAAGTTAAAAAATATGTTTTTGGAAAGAAAATGTCCAGTTAAAATGGTAGATGAGGTTCTAAATAAAGTAAAGGAATGGGAGAACAGACAGATCTGCCCCCATATTAGGTAAGGGATTGAATAAGAATATAAACCTTGGGGAGAAATATAAGAGAAAAGAGATAATCAATTTTACTGGGGCATCTGTTTTGAATTATGATAGCTAAGCCCCACTGATTAAAAATATTATTTCAAAAAATTGGAATATGTTTGTAAGGTTTTCTGATATGGATATGATATTTAAGCAGCCATTAATATTCACCTATAAAAGAGATAGGAATGTAAAAAACATTTAAGAAACAAATCCCCCCATTATTAAAGAGGCCAATAAAAGAAAAGGGACCTATAAATGTAGCAAATGTGCACAATGTCCCCACATAAAAATGCAGACAGGATCTACCTGGATAGTAGAGATAAGTTCATAAACAGTAAGCCATTTTCAAGTTGTGATAGTAAATGAATTGTTTATATTGCAGAATGTAAAAAGTGATCTGCATTCTATGTGGGGAAAACAGAAATGGCACTTAAAAGAAGAATATTTGAACACTTATATGATTTTCGTAAGCAAGGCCCAAATAATATATTATTTAAGCACACTAAAATTTACAAACAAGCAAAATTTGTATTTTTTGTATTGGAAGTGCCACATGACATTAGGGGAGGAGAATGGGAAACCAGAATTGAATTTAGGGAAGATTTTTGGCAGCTAGTTTTGGAAGTATGCAAACCCCTAGGTCTTAATGAACATGTTTCCCTGGTTCCAGTGTTAAAATTAAGAGCTGCTAGATTATAACTATTAGGCTGGGGAGTTTAAGTTTTTACTTTTACAAAGATTTTACTAGTACTGTTGCAATGTATGTGTTTATAATGTGTTCATATTTTGGCCACTAGATGGTAGCAAAGTGCTGTATTTGAAGTTCTTTCCATCATTAAAATTTTGTTTTAAAGTTTAATATACACATTTGAAATATATCAATAAAGATGATGTATATATGTTAAATAAATGGTGTTATTAACATTTATATATATATATATATATATATATATATATATTTTTTTTTTTTTTAAAGTTAGCACTGATAGGGAAACATACATATTTTAACATTTAAAGATATTTTGATTAGTTAATTAATTTACTGAATGTGAATTTTAATTGGGCAATCAGTTTAAACAGAGTATTTGAAAGGTATTATGGGATTTATAATTGCATTTAATCTGATGAAGTTCTATGGAGAATGAAAAATGCGGTGACAAAGTTAAGCTTTTAATTTTATGTGTTTTGTGGTGGATTTTATGGATTAATAAACACTTTGGCATTGGTAGTAGTTCTTGTAGTGCTCCTTGTGCCTATTTTTTTATCTTTGAAGTTGTTGGAGGGCTGCTCTCTTGGGCACAGATTTCCGTTAATTTTTTGAAGACTATATATGGTTGAGTCTCACATTACATTGAGCTATTGGAGTAGATTATTTTTTGTCAAATCATTTTTTTTTAAATAAATGCAATATTACAACAGACAGAACCAAAAAGACGCAACAGAGGTCATAGAAACATACAAAAGCAATGCTTAAGCAATGTATAAGAATATAAACGTGTCTCTTATATAACATGTACTACCCCTAGAATAAATCATAAAATAATTCTGCTAGACAATGTTGACAGTACGATTAATACCTTCATAATAAACATCATAATACATATATATGGCAAAAAGCAGGAAGCACAGGATAGCACATACAGAATAACTGCATATTGCAACATATCTGCATAGTGGGGGGAACACCTGACTATTTCTATGTTTCTACACAGGATTGGGGTGGCGCGCCTGAATGTTACTATATTTCTATGTAGGGTGGGGGGGCACACCTGACAGTTCTACACATTTGCTAAGCCTGTAATGGTATGTCCTGTAGTCCATTTCAGTCAGTAGTATTACCTATCATGCTGGCTAAACCATACCGGTGTACTACCATTCTTATCTTTTGATTACATACACATTAGTTTCTGACTTCCTAGCCATCACAACTGACATTCCACTACCTGGCCTGCTGTAGTCTGTCCATGTAGGCCCTTTACCCTCATTCAGAGGCCATAGTACGGCATTTGTTTGTGCGGAAACAGCTGCAGCAGGAGCAGCAAGGGGCAGGGCCACATAGCCCCCCCACCAATGCCAAGGCCTGCACAGGCACAGAGTGACTCGGAGGAGGAACAACCTTTGCCTACCCCAGTAGGCAGAAGGAGGTGTGCCCAGTATGCCCTGACCCTGGCAAAGAGGCAATGAATAGCACATACACTGACATGGGAATAGCACCTCTCTCTGTCTCTCACATACAGTAAAAGGGATACCAAATATTACACTACCTGTGCCTAACCATGCGTAGGCAGTGTTCTATGTGCATCTGATATAGACAGCCCTGCAGCACTACTCACAATACTGGGACACCCACAAGATAAGGGACTCACACATGCCAGTCAGGAGGGGGGGGTCACATACCCAACAACCGTCACAGCCAGCAGGACAGGTGTAGACAAACACAAACAAATAAAATACTATGGCATCTGAATGAGAGGTATGGGTGACCCCCACCCAGGTCTACATGGACAGACTACAGCAGGCCAGGTAGTGGAATGTCAGCTGTGACAGCCAGGAAGTCAGAAACTAATGTGTATGCAATCAAAAGATAAGAACAGTAGTACACCAGTATGGCGTAGCCAGCATGATAGGTAAGACTACTGACTGAAATGGACTACAGGACATACCAGTACAGTCCTAACAAATGTGTACAATTGTCAGGTGTGCCCCCCACCCCACATAGAAATATAGTAACAGTCAGGTGTGCCCCCCCCAATCTTGTGTAGAAACATAGAAATAGTCAGGTGTACGCCCCCCCCCGCAATGCAGACATGTTGCAACAGTCAATGCCAAATGATCAGTGGATACCCTGCAGACACAGCATGCTACCTGTTGGTGTACAACACAAAGGTCAGCTGTGCAATACAAACAACCGGACATGCTCCATACATGCAAAACAGATGGCCTTACTGGGCATGCTCACACACTTAGAGAAATGAAGGCAATGTCAGTCATCAACATACTGAAAGGTCATACTGCGCATGCTCACACACATAAACACATGAAGGCCATGTATGCAAACACCAGTGGACCAGACATATCCAGCAGCTGCAATTGTTACTGCAGATACATGACAGTATGCACCACTCTTGCCTTGCACACACAATGGATAGGAATACAGACATATATGTAAGGACAACACACCGTAATACACCAAAGGTAAATGGGTATAGATGTGTGGAAGAGGGTGACCGTGACAAGGAGCCATCCACTCCTGTCCCACTGAGCACACAGCCACAGGGCCCCAAACACATCAGGTGCAGATGTCACACACTGCAGTTACTAGCGACCAGAACCTGTCAACACCACAGACTATGTGGTCCACGTTCCAGCTGCGCAACATGGCTGTACAAGGACGTAGTCAGCTGGTTGCCTTATATATGGACCTGTGACATATGACCCCATGTGTGGCTGCCTGTGGTGTGTCACCCCTACATAAATGGTGTTTGGGCCATGCACACACTGGCCACCCCATAGTGGTACCCTGAAAAGCCTGCTGAGTTTATCCAATCTGAAATACACTTTTGAGAGAGTTGCAAGCCAGTAATCTCAATAGCATGTCCCATAACTGTATACTGCTGTAGTGTGATAGACTAGTTAGGTAGGAGTTCTAACCCCAGACATGGCAACTGTGTGTGTGAGTGTGGGTTACTGTTCATGTGTGTGTCTGTTTTTCACTGACTGTGTTGAGAACAATGCCTTTTAGGCTACTCACACCCCTGACTATTCACATACCGTACTTTGGCAAGGCTGCTGATGTCACCCACCTAGAAATACACCCCTGGGAAAGCTGTGCTACAGTAATCTCCGTAGTGCATGTTGTAACTGTGTGCTGCTGTAGTGTGATAATGTAGTTAGGTAGGAGGTCAAACCCCAGACATGGCAACTGTGCATGTATGCATGTATGAGTCTGTGTGTGCCTATGTGTGCGTGTTTGTCTGTCACTGACTGTGTAGAGAGCAATGCTTTTTCGGCTACTCACACCCCTTACAGGTCAAATACTCACCTTTGGCAAGGCTGCTGATCTCATGCAACTTGAAATACACCTCTGGGATAGTTGCAGCCCAGTACTCTCCATAGTACATCCCGTAACATCGTATGGCCACAGTGTGATTAAGGAATTAGTTGGGAGTTTTAACCCCTGACCTGCCAACTGTGTGTGTATGTGTGCATGTCTGACTGTGTAGAGAGCAATACTTTTAGTGTACTCACACCCCTTACATTTCACATACCCAACTTTGGCAAGGCTGCTGATGTCACACACCTAGAAATCCTCCCCTGGAAAAGCTGTAGCTAAGTAATCTCTGTAGCGCATGCTGTAACTCTCTACTGCTGTAGTATCATAATGTAGTTAGGTAGGAGGGCAAACCGCAGACGTGGCAACTGTGCATGTGTGTCTGTGTTTGTGTCATGTCTGACTGTGTAGAGAGCAATTCTTTTTAGGCTACTCACATCCCTTACAAGTCAAATAGCCACCTTTGGCAAAACTGCCGATGTCACGCACCTTGAAATACACCTCTGGAATGATCGTAGCATGTCCTGTAACATTGTATGGCCATAGTGTGATTAAGGAGTTAGTTGGGAGTTCTAGCTCCCAACCTGCCAACTATGCGTGTATGCGTGCATGTCTGACTGTATAGAGAGCAATGCTTTTAGGGTACTCACACCCCTTACATTTCACATACCCAACTTTGGCATGGCTGCTGATGTCACCCACCTAGAAATACTCGACTGGGAAATCTGTAGCCCAGTAATCTACATAGTGCATGCTGTAACTGTGCACTGCTGTAGTGTGATAATGTAGTTAGGTAGGCGGTCAAACCCCAGACGTGGCAACTGTGCTTGTATGATTCTGTGTGTGCGTATCTGTCTGTCACAAACTGTGTAGACAGCAATGCTTTTTAGGCTACTCACACCCCTTACAAGTCAAATACCCACCTTTGGCAAGGCTGCTGATGTTACGCAACTTGAAATACATCTCTGGTACAATCGTAGCCCAGTAATCTCTGTAGCACATCCCATAACATTGTATGGCAATAGTGTAATTACAGAGTTAGTTGGGAGTTCTAGCCCCCAACCTGCCAACTGTGTGTGCATGCGTGCATATCTAACTGTGTAGAGAGCAATGCTTTTAGGGTATTCACACCCCTTACATTTCACCTACCCAACTTTGGCAAGGCTGCTGATGTCACCCACCTAGAAATACTCCCCTGGGAAAGCTATATCCTAGTAATCTCCATAGTGCATGCTGTAACTGCGTACTGCTGTAGTGTGATAATGTAGTTAGGTAGGAGGTTAAAACCCAGATGTGGCAACTGTGCATATGTGTCTGTATTTGTGTGCATGTCTGACTGTGTAGAGAGCAGTTCCTTTTAGGCTACTCACACCCCTTACAAATCAAATACCCACCTTTGACAAGGCTGCCAATGTCACGCACCTTGACATAAACCACTGGGATGATCATAGCCCAGTAATCTCCATAGCACATCCTGTAACATCATATGGCCATAGTGTGATTAAGGAGCTAGTTTGGAGTTCTAGCCCCCAACTTTCCAACTGTACGTGTGCATGTCTAACTGTGTAGAGAGCAATGCTTTTAGGGTACTCACACCCCTTACATTTCATATACCCACCTTTGACAAGGCTGCCGATGTCATGCACCTAGAAATACACATCTGGGGAGGTTGTAGACCAGTTATCACAGTAGCACATCCTGTAACTGCATACTGCTGTATTGTGAATAAGAAGCATGGCTGGGTTCCATCCCCACACATAGCAGTTCCTGATGTATTGTGTGTGTCACTGTCTGTGTAGGGAGGAATGCATTTTAGGATAGTCTCTCACAGTCATTTCAAATGCCCTACTTTGGCAATCTTGCTGATGTGAGTCAGTGTGAAATACGCTTTTGGGCAAGGTCTACTCCAGTAATATCCATGGTGCGTACTATAACTGCATAATGCTGTAGTGTAGTACACTAGTTACGTAAGGGTTCTACTCCCAAACATGACAGGTGTGTGTGTGTTTGTAACCCATATTCCGTGTAGAGGGGGTTGTGACTGTGTGGCCAATGTGGAGCGGGTTTTGCATATTTCTTATATGGTGGCCATACTATATATCACAATGTCCACCGTACAGGGATAACACATGTGATATGGCTGAGAGGGTGGGGCGAAGAGGCATACCAGACATGTGACATTAAGGCCAGGCAATTACAGTTAGCAACCCCAATATTACCCAGAGCACACTCTCACCCCATGTGCCATACACACACACATGCCTAGGTAACAGCCAATATGTGGGTAGTACACTGCATATTGGCCACTGATAGTAACTATGGAGTGACAGCTGCAGATGTTCACATCCACACTCCCTACAACCCCCATAGGCATACTGAAGCATGCTGTCTAATGTGACACCTTCCCATACCCTTTACCTGTACAGTGTGGTGCATGGAATGCCTGCACAGTGATGTGATGTGGCAATCCCACAACTAATGAGTTGTACACCTGGCCCTGCCACGTGTGTCAATGTGTGTGTGTCCTTGTGAGAGTGTGGCTGTGTTGATGCTGGCACCTGTTCATGCCGACAGGCATGTGTATGTCACCTACTGTACAGCTACTGTATCCCTGTTGCAGATGTCACTCACCATCACATATATGTTCTGAGTGCTCCACAACAGGTAACCCATGTGGCACATCCAATAATTGCAGCAAACTGTGCTAGCACTACATAGTTGTCAGGGGTTTGATACCCTGTGCTTCTAGGTGTGTGACACAAACATGCTTAAGTTTTACCCTCCCACCCCTCCCTAACACATATTTGCCACTGTCTGTGTCCCCCACTCCCTCTCAGGTGAACTTGGAGACCTACACCTGTTTTGCTTAGGCAGCAGCATGTGTAATGTAAGTAATGCTCATGATCAACTGATGCCCTCTGCACAAATAGCAGCCTTCCCCCAACTGATTGCATGTGAAACAGCTGTGGTAACATTCCCATAGCCAATTGTATGGAAACACAATCCAATATCTAGGAACATCATGGTGGTGTTTGCCCTTTTCACCCACTGTGAGCAGAAACTAGATCTGTTGTGTGCCAAACAGCATCTCAGATGGATTGCAGTGTACCTCTAACAACATACACTGTAGAAACAGTGCAACAAACAGGAGGTGGATGTGCCTGACCTGACTACAGACTGTAAGTGCCTCTATACTGCATTTGGAGTAATGTTGCATTCACAGTGTTTGTGGGGATATGGTTGTTGTACATATCTCAATACCTGCCATGTCAGTTCCATGTTGATGGGGAATCTCCATCTGCAGCCTGGACAGTGTTGTGTCCGTGGTTGCATGTGTCACCCACGGAGCATCTAGCTGTTGACTGCTGAAGGTAGTGTGAGGATTGCAGTCAGTAGATGGAGAAAGCTGTGGTAGTCACAGACGTCATATCCCTCAAAGGACATATGTTGCAACAACCCTGTAACAACAGTAAATGTATGTGGTTATCACAGCAACATGTCAATATTGGCCCTGTGTATGTGCTCCCAGCCACACCTCTGTCAACTTTTGTACATATGTCATGCATGAGGTGGTGCATATGTGCTGTACACCGTACATTGTGGCATCATATCTGAGAACAAGCCACTGATTTATCTGACTGTTACACATTTTATGTACAGTAGGTGCTACATTACATGACATTACCTGCACATTCTGTGGATGTTCATACAGTACCGAGGTCTGTGTACCTATGGTGAATGTCGACAGTGTGTGTAGCATTGATATGTACCTTATCCTGTGTACAGACTGTGGTAGATGACATTGTTCTAGTTCCCCTACTATCAGATGTTACATGCTGCCCCACTGTATGGTACTGTAGTGGCGTACATGTTTGTAGGGCCATAAACACACGTGCCTCTTACCACAGACAGCCACCAGACCAAACTGTGTAGCAGGCCAGTATATGTAGGGTCAGTCTGTGAGTGGCACATATGAGGATGGTGTCGAACACATAGTCCATATACTGTAATACCATGCTAGCTAACCATATGTGGCTGTGGCTGTGTTCACGTTGGTTGTGGATATGCACTGTCACACAGGTGTATCTTACCCTGTGCTGTGACATGCCTGTTGAGCCTGCTTTATATGCAGGTTCATGTGCATTCTCCCTTGGGAGGTGTAGGCCAGTGTTGAGCCAGTCTGCCTGCAGCCTGCACAGTGCATTGTGACATGTCTAGCAGGTGAGTGTACCTACCCAGTGGGATGTCATGTGCAGATACTAGCCAGATGTCCCACTGCCGGACATCCCCTAACAGTCATGTATGTCAGACAGGGCAGTGGGATGCAGTGCAGATGCATGTCAATACCTATTGTGTAGTATGTGGCCATGGCACCCCTGTACCAGCAGTCATACTGTTACAGGCCAGGCAGGGTTGTGTGAATGCATGACCTATGGTGGACATCATATACCAGTCATTATGTGTTATACCCATCTACATGGCTATCCACATCCATATTGTCAGGTATGGTACACATGTGTAGCACTAAGGGCTTATGTGTATACCTCTGGACTGTACAGACTGTGTCAGACCCTCCACATATATTGGCCAATATATCTGCTGCAGTCCACAGTGGCATTACATGCTAGCAGCGGTACTGTACACTGATGTCCTTTGGATGTCGTTCAGTAACCAGTGGCACACATGTTATGAGCAGATTTGACCTCCCATACACATCATGTCTGTGAAGACAATCCCAATGACAATAGCAATAGTCTACTAGTATACATACCTCTCAACCTGGAAACATCAAAAATCTGGACAAGGCCCATGAAAAATAGGTACAAATCTGTACGCTGATTAACATAAAATTTGCATGCATACTTATGTAACTCCACCCACTCTGGTGGAATTATGGGATACCAACTTTTCAACACAAATTGAGGAATAGACAAAATATTACACACAATTTAAGGCTTTAGCCAGATAACTGAAGATTTCAGCTTGCCAAGTGCAGTGCAGCTATAGGGCTTGATTTGTTCAGTACAAGCAGCCAACTGCATCTGCCCTCTGCAATGTTCATCTCACTTATCACAAGTCAGCTGCTGCTTCCTGGTCATGACTCAACTTGTTGCTGCCTGACTGCCTGTGCAGGATCAAAGCATCTCATCTACATAGATCAAGCATTTGCTGCTTCCTGTACAGCACAGTTCAACCAAGGATAAGACAGAAAAAACAAAACACCTACTGCTACCCACTGCCTAGATTAACATGATTAAGTATTGTTAACTGCTGATCTCAACTCCCAAAAGCACAGCCTCCCCATCCCCCAACCTCCTCTTAAATGGCTACCACAGCCTCACAATTACCACCCAGTCCTGGTGATATGTCATTTGTGAACCACAGTTTCTTTGCAGAATCAACTAACGCTACCGGATGGGTGATGCTGCAATGCAAAGTCTAGGATGGGAGGAAGGTACTAAGGCAACTTCCATGTCTGCATTCTTTTTTACATTTTATCACCAGACAAAACATGACCTTAAAGTTAAACATATCCTGAACAATAGACAGGACACTTCATGAAAGGGGAAGCTAAGCATCCTCCCCCACCCAATTCATCAAGATAAATCCCTACACCGCATGTCAGTACATAGGTTAGTACTAGGCTAACTGCCCTTTTGGGCCAGTTTAAGCCTAGCCAATTAACCCATGTGAAAATCAAACCCTCCACCTTCTGTCTGTAAGGCAAATATCTTAACCATTATGTCAATCTTACTTCTCAGATTGACATTCCTGGCCAACAAATATAATAAATACATCAAGAAATCAGTCATTTACATTACACATTACAGTTTACCAGTCTCATTGCTACTATTAGAAAGTGCTTTCGGTAATTTAAAAAGAAAACAAACATTTTGCAACAGAAACAACATAAACTGTTTCCTTATAGCAGATAAATGTAGACTTATCTTCCATCGCCAAAGTCTGAATGCCCCATAAGAAGGCAGATTATGCCGTCCTCTTTTGCTTTCCTCAGAAAAGCTCAAGGATTGTAACTGGTGAGTCATTTATAGTACACAAGTATTCTGAAATGCTGTCTTACTTTACAGAATAGAGGCACAGCCAAAAGTGTAAAACTCAATGCATGAACATTTGAAATTGTATAAGGCTATTCTGGGCTACACAGGAATACCCTACCAACACATTAAAGAAATAAATTAGTTAAACAAAAAAGTAAAATTATTCAAGATCTACCCACTAAGATACGTTAAAGTGAAAGAACAATTCATCCATAAATAAGTCCGCATGCCACTGTCAAAATTATCATGCCTCTCTAGAAACTTCTTACAAAAATACCAAACAGCCAAAATCAAACTATTAAACTGGATGCATGCACAACATTAACAGACATTGAATTAAAGTCTTATAATTAAAAAGTGCATGTCGGCTCAGACATATTTAAGACAACATAAACTTTTCCAGACCATTACACGAATTATATACTTAAACCACACTGTAAGAAAAGGTGGATGCTCACAACAGTAAGTGAATATGATCCGGTCCTGACTCCTAAACATTAAGCGCAGAATAGTCTTCACTAAAGGTTGCTGAAAACAACGTGAATCCCTTACCCGCTGTCAATATATACCAATTACACTACATTACTTTGAAGAATCCCTCTCCCAGTTTTCCTCTTCCACTTTGCCTTCCCTTTATTTCTTTCTGTCTTTCTCATTCTTAGTTGACTGAGAGTGACTGCGACAGATAAAACAGTCTTTGCCAGACATTAACAATCCACAATACTAGTGGATTTGCGGAAAGCAAAACATGCAATTCAAACTGATAAAATGGAGGTTGACAAGGAAATGAGTAACGTGGATGAAAATGCTTATATTTAATCAATTGTGTGATCAGCAACTCATTTCCTTGTCAACCTTCATTTTTTTTGTTTAATCCATGCACGCAATACTAATCAACTAAGACTAAGCCAAGCAATAGCAGCATACAAGCAACCCATAGAAACTGCAAAGCACCTTAACTTAATGCAGGGACAGGGTATATTTTGAAAAAAAAAAGAGTTATAGAAAATATGGTTAGTCACAGTGTTCAGAGACATCATGGGAAATAAAATCACCCACTCCCAAATAAACCCAGCACTGAACTTACTGACTGGAGAATATGTAGTAGGGTACAGTACCAGCGTAGTCCTTTTCTGTGTTCAGAATTTTGTTAAAGATGCACAGTCACAGCTGAAGCTCCGATCGGAAGTTGGAACCTTTAGGCTTCTCAGAGGATTCATCCTCCACTCTGCCCCTTCCCATTGTGCGTGTTGTCAACAGACTCAAAAGAATGGTTGTGCAGGCCTGCAGCCCAGCTATGTCTAATGTTACACCTAACAGTAGATGGTGCCAGCAGTACGCTCATCTATGAAAGTTACAGCTTTTTATTTTAGCTCACTGTTGGCCACACACAAGCTCACAGCTGATGGAGATAAGAGGAAATTATGTCCAGTTAAAGTAAATAAGTAAGCATTCCCGAATCCCTACAAGCTGCCCATGCAAGTCGGCGGCTGATAACAGCTGAAGTTTTTTTTTTTTTTTTAAATCTCCCACCTCAAGAAGTTTATGACATCACGCACGCCCCTGTGTCTTAGTAATGTGTTGTGACATCAGCTATAAATTTAAAGTTGTATAGTTAAAAAAAAGAAAAATCAAAAAAATTGGGAATTAAAGGGGCCATTCTGGAATTCGTGGCACCACATTAATTTGTCCTCCAAAATGGTAAATACCGAAGAATTCGGTATGGTTGAGAGCTCTGCTAGTATACCTGCTATAAATACCTGACATCCCCTGTAACTACAACATTGGGAACATACGGGCTGGGGTTGGACTACACTTCATGTCCAGGACATATGGTGGGAATATATGTACATATATATATATCCAGATAGCCAGATATACGTTTACACATGTGTACTACACCCAGTTAACACTGTCATGGCAACCACCCACTATAGATTCCCACATCATGTGTGCGTGGTCCCATTACATCTCCTGTGTGATGGGTATCTGTCCTGTGTGTGGGCAGCAGTGCTACCGACAGCATGTAGCAATACCCCATACAGGAGAACTGGCACACTCAGGGCAGCCACACATTTGTAGGAGGATCAGGAAGTACAGACAGACTGCGAGTGCAGTTGTGTTATGCTTTGTACAGTACTGGTGTTACAGGGTGTGGGTGTACATACTAGTTTGCCATAGAATGCAGTCCGTCTGCATAGCACACAACTGTGGGCCTACCCTCATGCCAGCCGGAGCTGTGCCTATCATGTCTTGTCTGTCCACCACACTGGTCTTGTGTTGGATAATACACTGGCAGTGTGTGTTTTGCGTGTTACCGATACATGGCGACATTCATGACTGTCTCTAACAGCAATTCCCTGACTAAGGGTATGTTACAGACTATCCTTTAACACCTGCACCTTGTGTAGTGTATGGCAACAGTTGTCCATGTATGTGCCTGTATTCCAGCTTCTGTCCATCACCTACATACCAAGCTTTACACATATGTCATGATGTCAGCTGTTGATGCATAGTGGACTGGGAGTATAACACACTGCCATGTCTGCCATCAGTCCACTGCCATTGTAACCCTCACACATATGGTGGGGCTGGGGCCATATATGTGTGGGCGCCACCTACACAATACATGTGTGCCCTCATGCACTGCAGAGCCCAGTGTATATAACAGTGGTATATGGCTCTGTATTATTAAGTCTAGGGGGGAGCACCAGAAATGACCTAGGTTGCTACAAAATGTAGGGGTATCAGGGCTGAGCTGCCTTAAGGTATCTGGATGTACAGTACCATATACTTCACCTATATGCACATTACTGACATGGATCTGGGTACTGCAGGACTACTGACCCCTGCCCATACAAACTGTTCTGTGTTGGTGTGCTCATTATGGTGTCAGTTATGCCATGTTATGTAGCAGTTACAACCCATGTGGTCATAAGACGTCTATACCACCTACTGTGTTTGCACAGTGTGTAGATAGAGGCTGCTGAACTACACACCTGGAGTACATACTATTGATTGTTAGGTATCCTGTGGCCCAGTGTGTCTTTCCTATTGTACAATGTGAATGGCTTGGCCTGGACAGCAACAGCTGTGAACCGTTCCAGCCTACTGCATGACTGTAACTGGTCCACTGTAGCATCACTCTGTTGATATAGTTGTCAGTGTCTGAACAGCTATATGGCATAGGATGTAGAACTGTAATAGTACACAATGAAAGATTTCCATGTCTGCAAACCTGTGGGTGTTGTTTTACCTATGACTTTTCTGTGGGTGTATGTTACAGGCAACGATTGTCATTTGTATGGGTGGCGCATAGAGTGTCCAGTCATTCAGGGGTCAACTGTAGGCATAGTGGCTGTTCCATATTGTGTGCATCTACCACTTATGTATCATACTGTACATATAACTGTGTGTGTATGTGTAGTCACATGTATATGTACATTTATATATATATATATATATATATATATATATATATATATATATATATATATATATTTATAAATATGTATACCTGTATCTGCATATCTGTGTCTGTCTATCTGAAGCCTGGTAATATTGATGGCTTCCACATAATACATTCCCCATGGGAGCCAGACTATACTGCATGATATGTTACCAATAACAGCCTGACATCCTACAGGTGGGATGTAGTACAGGTAACATTGTGTGCCCATGTTGTCACTGGCTGTGGTTTTGGGATCTCCAAAAACTTGGTAGTGTATTGCAAGGCGGACATGTTTGGCTGGGGGGGGTGCCTATTTGTACAACTCATATATTGTGTGGTGCCCCTCAACCCCATTAACGTAACATGTAGCCTGTTACACTCCTCTCCCTAACAGCTACATGTACCTTGCAGTACCAGCACAACAGTGTTGTACCAATGGGTCGGTAGGGATGGGAATCCCATTGAGGTCTGCCATGTGTGTTTATGTATGCATGTGTGCATATCTGTAGGGTACACCAGTCTGAGTCCACATACTCCTATTACGATACACATTGCCACACAGTAGTATGGATAGTGTTGTCACCCATAGGTGTGGCAATGCAATGTAACACCCTAGTATGCCTGTGGTGTGTGTATCACATGCATATTCCTGTGGTACCACTGTTGTGATATGCAATGGGTTGTTATTGTGTCTTGGCCAATGTGTGATAGTGGGTATGTCAGAGTATCAAGATGGGTTATAGTGTGTACAATATCCAGTGGGGAATGTAGGTGCTGTGTACACTGTCTTTACACCATGGTACACCTGGTATATGGCCCACGTACCACTCTCAGGTGGCCAATGTCACCATCACCCACACAGGTAACAGATAACAGGATACAGCCCAGTTACACATGTGCTGTGTGCAGCCTACCTGTAACACATTGGAAACATGGACTAGTTAGTTAGCAACTATACATCCAGGTCTCTAAGATGTGTGTCTACCTGTTATGTGTCAGTCAATGTGTATATGATGGTATGACACGCTATGTAGTCTTCATATATAAACATTACATCCCCCATTATCATATTGTACGCATCTGTGGATGGTCTGCATGTAGCACATGACCTGGTATACACCTCACCCTACAGATGGTGTCATGTGTGCAATGACAGTCACACAGTTCTGTAGCACTGCATACCCGGGTTGGGGTCTAGACACAGTGTTGCCAAGTAAGGATGTGCATGTGTATGTGGATGGATTGATATAAGGGTGCAGATTATACCTGTACCATCAGGCCACCAGTCAGGTTTGCACGGCCAGTAAATTTTATACATACCTGAGGCATGTGTGCAACTGTACACCACATATGTCATGGCCATGGTGTCACCACACTGACATACCCCTGTGGAGTATGACTGCAGAACATCCTCCTGCTGACACATCAATGCTTACAGCACAAATGGATGACAGTATGGGGATATCAATTAGAGTTACCAACAGCTGAGATGCATCATAGGTGCATGGCTACACTACCTGACATGTATGCAGTACACATTACCCCTGACTACATTCTACACTGCAGTACATTGCGGCACTCTATCACAGTCACTGTGTGCATCAGAACCATGTTGGCCTGTCACTGCATCGATGTTATGGATGACAGGGATGTGGTACAGGTATCATCATATGCACTGGGTGTGTGAACATCATCTTAGCTGCATGGCTACACTACCTGACATGTATGCAGTACACATTACCCTGACTACATTCTACACTGTGGTATGTTGCAGCACTCCATTACAGTCATTGTGTGCATCAGAACCAAGTTAGCCTGTCCCTGCATCGATGTTGTGGATGACAGGGATGTGGCACAGGTATCATCATATGCACATGGTGTGCTGCAGGTGTGCCAGATGCCAAGGGTGGTCCAAACATGTGTCACCATGTGTGTGGGTGAGGGGTGTGGTTCCTTGATTGGGGCATGGTGATGTGGTGTGTGTCAGCATGGGGTTACCCTAGGTGTGGTTGCATAGTGTGTGGGTATGCATGCACACAGTTCCGCCATGTGGCTGCCCTATATGGGTAATGTTGGACAGCTGCAGACCATACCTGGCAGGGTGTGCAGTTCACTGCCTCCAGCCATGGACACACTGACTGTACCTGCCAGGGGTTCCATGGGCATGTGCAGGTACAGACCTTGAGGTGCTACTCTTCCCTGATGATGCATATGTCCGCTGGAACCATGTCCTGCCTGGGACTGGCCAGGGCCACAGGCACGAGGCCTGCTGTGGTGTGGTGTGGACAGCAGCCCCTGTTGCATACTGGGGCTGGTACTGTGACTATGAGAGTGGCTGTGCATCCTGGCACATCCACATTGACTGCCAGCTGCTGGAGTCTCTGGCCTATGTCCACGCAGCCATCGCACCACTCCCACCACACATTCTAGCACAGACATACCATGGTCGAGGAGGCCAACCATCTCACCCCACCATCTATCCATGACCTCGGTATATTCACGGAAGGCACCAGTGAGTTCATGGAGGTTTCACTTACAGCTGCAAAAGCAGACCTCTGCAGCCTCAGGCCCTGTCTGCTGTGCATTTCCATATGTGCCTGTGCCTCAATTACGGCCTGAAACATGCTCCTGGTGGTACCAGTTGTGGCGCCTCTGCTAGGGGAATGATGACCTGCAGTCCTCTCACGAGTACCACAGTACATCTGTTGATGTGGTGGCTTTCCGGACATCTGGCTATGCCGACTGTGACCTGACACAGTTGGCATGGACACCACACTTTCCTGGTCATTGCCACCAAGTGCCAACTGTCCTTCTGCTATGGCCACATGTGATGGGGTTTGTAGGGGCACTGTAACTGTATGCGGGCTTGGGGTGGCTAGGAGGGTGATGGCACATGTTGGCACAGTGTTGGCCTCTGACAACCCCACCTGTGTCTAACCTGTACCATCATCATCATCGGTGTCTGTTGGGACACCTACCTCAGTTTGCTTGCAGGAGGGACCCTGACCCACCTCTCACCTGTGGGGGAAACAAATACACATGTTAAGACCTGGACAGCAGTGCATAACAGTACACACACACTCACACACACTCACAATGAAAGCCACCTTACTACCTCACTTTCCCTGAGTTTACAGACATGCCCACAGTCAGTTACATATGTTCCCCATCCTGCATGGCACTTGCTAATAAACACTTATCATTACAGCCCATTAACATATCATTCCTCTCCATGCCTACACATGTGGTTACAACACCTGACCTGTTACTCCATCACCTCCCTGACTTGGGTGGAGTAGGTTGTACATGACCTTACTGTTGTCACCCTGTATTACACCGTGTTTGGGCAGTAATGGTGTACAAGGCCCCTATATGGTTACAGTCTTGCTCAGTCCATGACTCATCTGCTGCACAAGCGACCCTTCATACAGGCAACAGTGCTACCTGTATACACTCACTGATGTACTGTGGTAATTCCCCATTGCATTTGTAGTGCTGCATATGTGGGTAGCCAGTTACCTAGTTGCTGCTGGCAATATGATATGTATACCTGGTATGTACTGCATCTCCCAATGCATGCTCTATTCTACAGACCTTGTTATTCTATCAGTTGTCCTGTGTTCACATACGTGACAAGTTGTCCTGTTGTCCCATGTCTCACTCCATGTACAAAACAATCCCAAGGGGAAGTACCGCCATGTGGTAAATCCCACTATTGCCTGTGCATACATGGATGGACACACACACACGCACACACACACACACACACACACACACACACACACACACACACACACACACATCTGATATGCACCGTCCACACTTCACTAGAGTGCAGTTACGAACACAACCAAGACACACACACACTGCACACCCCTTCATGTGGATTTGCACAACATTTGTGCACACAGTCCTCCCATTACCCTTCTGTCAACATGCATTACATATGGAGCTCAACAGCATGCAGTGCAACTATAGTGACATCATGCTAATGGCAGTGTACATGTGTGTGAGGCATGGGCTTTTTTGGTAGGTGATGGCCCTTCCCCGTGTTAACACTGCACCCATGTACAAAGTGTTACTGTGAACCTGTTCTATACCCTGCCTTGTACTGTGCACCATACCTCGCAGGTGTAGAAACCATTGATGAATCTGTAGTACTGTGTCGGTTATGTCAGCTCCAATTCTCACAGCCCCTATGTGTTGTAGCAGCTAGTACCTGGGATGTTATGTGAACAGCTATCAGTTGTGGATGCCTGATGTCTGCGTTACAGATCACAACATCAGCAGTGCATGTATGACCAGTATATCACTATCACACTGACAACCAGCGGACCTTACCATGGCTGTGAGGAGTGCCCTACACATGTCCCAGAACTCTGCATGGTTGCAAGGTCTACTCATATGCACATCCCTTGGAGTGCACACACTGCTGTCATGAGTGCTGTGGGGTCAGGGTTACATCTGCAATGTTTGCTTAACCTGTTTGTGTGCAACTGCAGCCATGGTGGTGTTGAGTCATACATGTCCCTACTGTAGGCCATGTGTCCTGCCACACTTCACATCCCTGTGGATACATTGCACATTGACAGGATGTTAGTTATCTTGCATGTGTCTGTTGTACTCTTCTGATACCCCATCATGGTATCTACTGTGATGCAGTGCATTTCACAGCAACAAAATGTGAACATGTACAGCATGCAGTATAGATAGGTGTGTTAGATGTGTGCATGGGATATCCCATAGCTATTACATGCCCAGTTTATCATCATGCATGAACACGAACCATACTCACCGGCTACGGGCTGCTGCCGTGGTGGTATCCTGTAGGGACCTACATAGGAGTGTGAGAAAGTTGATGTCAATGGCCACAGCTGTGGCATTCATAAAATGTGAGTGCAGCATTACATTACATCAACAGCAGAATTACACAATATTACAGCTTATACACAACTGTTTATTACTACTACACAGCAGCAAACTATGTATGTGACATCTCAGTTTTGCATGATGCACCTGTACAGATGCAGATGCATACACACAGGTGGGGTATCGATGTGCCCTGGTGCCTTACCGGCACGCTCCTCAGCTGGTGTGTCATTGGCACCCACCTCCAAGATGTACCCTGCCAGTTGTTGATGCTGCAGGCAGACAGATGCCACAAGGCTGCTGAGAAGCTCCTCCACACGGGTGAGGGGTGGATGGGCAGGTTGCCCCCCCCCCATTGCGAGGTGGTCCCCTTTATGGCAGCGGCATGCCAAAATACATGGCGAAGCAAGTCGGTGCAATGATGCCGGACCTGCTCATAGCTGCAGTTATGCAATCCAACATCATTGACCCTGTGGGCTAACTCGTTCCACAGGACTGTCCTCTCCTGCTGGTCGTGGGCTGTCCAGCCAAACAGCAGTATGTAGTGCTGTACCACATGGTCAATAATGATCGCTGTTTCAGCGGCACTGTACCCGGGAAGATGACTATGCAACATGTTTCCTGGAAGACATAAGGATGGAAACAGGTCTGAGCCACCCATACAGCAGGGTTACCATAGTTCTTAATACACATATTTGTCTCCCCCCACCATATCAGCTACAACAAACTGTTCACAGACTGCAGTTGTTATGTCAGCTGCTTACCTACCATTGGGACATATGTTGTATTGTACCAAGATTTGTGCTATGTGTATGTGCCACGCTTTGTGCTATGTGTTTGTAGCCATGATCCCTGTGGGGACACTTATCTTTGCTTGCCTATTATGGGCTATTTCACCTGCATGCCATTGTCAATGCCACTATATATATGCCTTTAAATATATATATATGTACATATCTGTGTAGATATATGTTGTACGTTGTTGATATACCTATGTCTATATGAGTGTCTGTGAATCTATACACATACATGTCACATTCTGTATCACACAGATATGTGGAGTGCATACAGACATCTGGTCCGCATTCTGTAACTGTCTTTCATTCACAGCTGCACTGTTCTGCCTTGCTGCAACACAGACAGGTGCCACATGTGAACGCAGACTAACATTAAGGTGGTAAATATGGTGTGAGATTGCTGTTATGCCTATTACACACCTACAGCATTTGTGCATGCCACATTACACATTAACATGACTGTCCTGCAAGTGGTGTGCTCTGACACCCATGTGTCTATCATGACGGCAGTACATCCACCACCAGCTATTGTCCACACTAACATAACATACACAGATATTATTGCTGACATCTTTGTCATTCATTGCTGATCTGCACAGTTGGAAGGTATGTCCCACTGCTTACTGGGACAGACAGTACTGTCCAGAGCAGTTGTTCAGCAGGACATCATTGGAGGGACAACTACAGATGGCACATATCAAACATTCTACATCATATATCCTATTAATCTATACTACATACTACATTAAATTACGTACAGTTATGTTTTACATACCTTTTATTCTTTGGATGGGTGTGACGCCTTCCCGGTTGTGGCATGTAGGTATTTATTTCCCACTGTGTGAGTTTCGTTTTATAAATTTTTTTTTATTTTTCTCTCTCTCTCTCTCTCTCTCTCTCTCTCTCTCCTCTCCAGTAGAGCAAATGAGTTGGTTTGAATGGATTTCAGAATGGTCTTTGTAGGTGATACACATGATCAGGTGATGGGCTCTGCACCAATCAGTGTGCAACAGTTGCTGACTGCATGCAGCCTGCTGTGTAGTGATTCAGTTAACCATTGTCATGGCAACCCAGTACTATTAATTGCTTACTCATGTGGGCGTTGTCCCTTCACCTTTCCAGTATGGATGACATCCTTCCTGTATGTGGGCAGCAGTGTTACAGATGGCAGGTTGCAGTACCTATTACAATGGGGCTTGCAGACACAGGACAACTACACAATCTTAAGAAGTTCCAGACCTACAGACAGAGTGAGTAGTGTTATGTACATTGTATATTGCTGGTCTTGCAGTGTTTGCATGTACATAGTAGTTTAGGATGGAATGCAGTCTGTCTGCATAGCTATCAACAGTGGGCCTGTCCACCTGATGGCCAGTGGTTTGTCTGCTTTTGCCTGTGCACCACACAGGTCTTGTCCTAGATATATCCCCAGCAAACTGTATGTTGCGTGCTATCAGTACATGGCTACTTCCAGTTGTGTTTCTGATGTGTTATTTCTGCATAAGGGTATGTTGCAATTAATCCTGTATTTGCAGGGTGTGTAACAGCAATATTACGAGTATGGCCCTGTGTTCCTGCCTCTGTCCTCCACATATATGGCTGGCTTTGTCCTGCTGTGATGCAGTTAAGGGTTGTTCAGTACTGGTCTATCATTATTTACTGCTAGCATTCCTGCTATCATCCCAGTCATATCGTGGACTCCCACGACATTTGTTGGTCAGGGTCCATACATGTGACAGTTACATAGATTATTATCACAGGTAATAAGTGTCACCCTAGGCCTTGACTACAGGGTGTAACTGGCGGCTTCTGAACTACATCTGTTATTGTTTATTGTTACCTATCTTGATGGCAAATCCTTTGTCTACAGTTGTATAAACTGATGGGCTTGGCCTGGACAGCATAGTATGTTATATATCCGCACTGTCTGCATCTACATTTCTGTGTGGGCCTTGCATTCCTCACTGATTAAATACATCCAGATCTATGTACTGTAGGTAATGGCATACATTATTGCAAAATACACCAATAAAGGTTGTCTGTGTATACATACCTGTGTGTCGTCTCATGTCCTTTGAATTGTGAGTGGGTCTATGTGTAATACAGTACTCCTGTTCAAGTGTAAATGTCATTTAGTAGGTTATACAGCAAAATGATGTTGCTATACTGATTTCACATGGAAAATAGAATGTGCTGCAGTGGGACTCAAACCGGGAATGAGTGCGTGTTAGGCGGATGCTCTGCCCACTACACTATTGCAGTCCTGCTTAATTCGCATATTTCTACCTTAATGTCATACCCATGCTCTCTTTCCCTGGCCCCGAGCTCCATGTACACAGCATCCATCCATTCTCCAGTTGCTAGCCCTGCCATATCACACCTCTACACATTTCCCTCTCTGCACGTCTCAGTACTCCTACATTTTACTCTCTTGATGCAACCTTCTGAAGGCTCTTCATCCATTTTGTCCATGTACATTCGAGCCTTCCCTTGATCATCCGATACTGGTGGAAACATCATTGTGACCCACAAAGTCTGGTGCATCTCCCCAGGGGCGGACCTGTTGTTGTGTCACAAGTAGACTTTGCTGGTCTACACTGTTTTTCCCACTGGTAGCATCCTGCCAGGGGTTTGAGAAGCAGTGGTCTGCTCACACACTAGACCAGCCTCATCTCCCACTTCCGTGGATGAAGCATGCCGCCACGGCGTGCCCCATTTTCCATTCCTCTCTTTAGTATTATACAAGACTACTGTTCTCACAGTATGCATGAACAGGCACTGTTCATTGATACTCATAGACTGCTCAGAATACTGTGACTGAACACTGTGCACATGTTTGCTGGTATTAATGTACATACTTACATACATTTCCTACACTGCTGACTGACTGTGCTGGATGATATGTTTGTGCTAACAGCAGCTGATTTTATATCTGCCATGCCTTCATAGTAACTCACTTGCACTATAGTGTGCAGGGGGGGACCTGGGAGTGCTGATCATGTTGTTACTGGCCAAGACGAGGGCTGTGGGATACAGCATGCCTAAGGCACTGCAGGGGAAGTGTAGGTGGGTATGCATGGGCGTGCCTGAGGCTCAGATATGCTGACATCTGGTTACAGCGTCTTACACTGGGTTGGCCTCCACATTGCTTAACCAGTGTGGGCAATGCTTACTGCTACCCAAACAGGCGTAATCCCACTTGCTGCAGCATACCCCCATGCTGCTTCATGTATTTAGTTCACATTTGTTGTCCTGGACAATCTGACTGGATGCTTCTCCATTGTCAGCAATGGCCTGGGGAGTGAAGCTCCACAGTAATCCCCAGCTACACATTACATGTAGTACTGAGGTGTACACATTCATAGAGAGTAACAGACTTAACATAGCTACGTACCACATTCTTCATGCCTAATTCACATTAACATGTCGGTATTATACATGCAAAGGTCAGGTTTACATGTCAGGTATGACTGTTGACATAGGTCAGTTTAAGGTGAACTGTGATTCCAGTTTAACAGTTCTGGATAGGTTACACTTAGGTATTCAGGTTAGATTTAGTTGTGCCATACCTGTGTGTTAGAGTAAAAGTGAATAGTGAAGGAGTAGGTAGGTCAGTAGAGGGGGGACGTTGTAACTGTATAATAGGCCATTGGTATGATTGGTGGTGGAGCAATAGAGAAGGTATGCAGGATGTTGGGATTTGTATGCGGACAGGACAGGAGGTTTCAGTTTCAGTAGTTGGTGTAGGGGTATGGGGTGTTATTTGGGGAGGGGGGATTCACCAGGTGGTGAACATGTGCTGCTTGAGGTGTTCCTTCATGTGTTACTTACATGTGTCATGTGGGGCAGCTGAGGTAATACACGTGGGTAGGGGGTTCCAGATTCTGGCAATATAGTTGGGGAAGAGGGTGACACCTACCTGTGACTGTGAACAGTAGTAGTAATGAAACAGGGATCGATAGGTAAGTGGTGTTAATGGGGCACAGAGAGGGGCAGATAGTAGGGGAAATGTCCAGGGATATGCAGGTAGACTGATGGGAAGGTCCACAGGTGGTCATTTCTTCTCCAGCAACAGCTGTGTATATACACTGCATTTGGAGGTAGGTTTGGACACTCACACCCTTGGGTGGGGGTCGGGACAACAATAATACCTTGTGATGCCAAGTAGTTCGGCTTACATGCCTACAGTGGGTTATTGCAACCATGTGCTCTTTGGTGTTATTTAGTGGGATTTGCAACAATACATCTGATAATACAGTACTTTGCCATGTAAAATAGACTGTGCTGCAGTGAGACTCATAGCAGGAGTCGCTGCTCGTTGGGCGGTGGCTCTGCCCAATGAACACTATTGCTTACATTCCTGGGGCGGTCTGAATAGATCCACGCCAGCAAACACCTGCAAGCCTAGACCCATAATTACATACCCATAGTTCCCCCACCCTCACCTCTTCTACAGTACTCATCCTTACTCTGGGTGCAGGTCGGGTCTAAACACACCACTACACACTGCCCACTCTCCACTTCACGGGACCCATCTTTTACATTGTCATCAGGCTTTCCCACCCTTGTAGTCTGGGTACGTACATGCCACGTCTTAAAAAGGTCATCGCACGGGCATCCTCCTATAAAAAGACAGTTTTGGGGGTGTCCCGCAAGGGACGCTCCTGTCTTGTTCCAAGATTAGACTTCTCGGGTCCACTGTGTCCCCCCCCCCCGTTGTATCCTCCCTGTGGTCTGGGGAGCAGTGGATTGTTTACATTGCTTGTGTGTTTGTTTGTATGTTTCCCCTGTCTGGCTGAGGGGGAGGGGTTCATGCTACGTGTTATACGTTTGTTGATTAGGCCCCTCACCTCCATTGGCATGGCCTGTGAACATATGTCATTCTTAAGTGCTGTATCATATCATAGCTATATATCTGTGTATATCTACACACACACACACACACACACACACATATATATATATATATATATATATATATATATATATATATATATATATATATATATATATATATATATATATATATATATATATATAGATATATAGATATATGTATATATATCTAACGACATCTGGATGTATGGGTGTCTGCATATGTATATATCTATATGTGAGTATTTATATATATGTCTATGTATGTATACATTTGTACTACAGAGAGGGAGAGGTATATATCTATTTAGTTATGGTATATATGCAAACACACATACCTCTACATATTTAGCTACATATCCTGTAATGTTGCCTGTTATTGCTGGGTACTGTGTTTCATGTGATACCGGCCATCCTTGTGTGCCATGTATGCTTTGCGACATCTACAACTAAATCCGTTAGTGTACACAGAGTCACACATGAAATCTATTGTTAGTACCAGGTAATCATTCGTCCCATGTGGGACAGCCCGAACAATAGGTATACAACTTTTGTCTACACCCAGAGTTACATAGGTACCCATGGCTATGTGCATGGACTATGGCGTGTGCCACATCTAGGATGCTTGGGTCGGGACATCATATGGGATGGGTCCCTGGGGGGGGACAATGTGTGGGGGGTGGTAGCTATGGGCCGGTAACCAGGGTAGGGATGGTGGCTGCATGTGTGCTGCGGGTGGGGAGAAGTGGAACTGTGAGTTATGCATATATGTGTTGGGGATGGCCTGGGTTGGATGGGCCTGTACTGCTCGGCCCATCTAGTGGGTGGGGGAGAGGGGTATGTGATGTCGACATGTGAAACATAACCGAGGGCTCATTTCATTCCCTAGTTCACTGGCAGATGTACAATACAATGAGCATGGTAGTGTATTGCAGGGTGGACGTGTTTGGCTGGGCAGGGGGTATACAAATTTGTACGTAACGTATATTGTTTGGGGCCTCTCAAGCCCATTGATGGTACATGTGGACATATATGTTTCTGTTCATCTACCATTGGTATCTACAGATGTCTGGCCATATATACCTCTGTGGGTATATATATTTGATTACATATTTCTAACTATGTCTGTATATACCTACGGATACATATATCTGTGTACATATATGTCACTTGATGTGTATATGTGGACATATAGATGTTGACATATATATGTGTAGTTTTCGGCATTTGCATGTATATCTGTTCATATATTTGTATATATATGTATATATATCTCTGGATATTTATATATACATATATATATATATATATATATATATATATATATATATATATATATATATACATATATGTGACTACATCTATAGATATGTTGTATCCATTTAAATAGTGATACATTTGCACACACACGCCCATCTAGCTGTAGGTATACATTCTCTGTACTGTTTCATGACAGGGCTGGGGTTATGTTTCTGACAACATACAATTTCTGCATATCTGGCATGCCGTAGTGGTAAATCATTTTGTGTATGGTGTGCATGGTCCTGGGTTCTGGCCTTGCAGTAGCTGTTTGTTTTGTTGCTCGGCAGAACACCAGCCCTTGGATATGGTGTGCTTAAGGCACTTTCAAGGGGTTGAAAGCAGGTTTGCACAGAGGTAAGAACTGCTGACTTCTGGTCACAGTGTCTTACATCCAGTTAGCTTCTCCTTTGCTTAATCTGTGTCAGCAGTGCTTAACCCCACACAAACGCGCTTGCAGATGCTTACGAGTGCTTACATATGCTTACTACTGCTTATTTGTGCTTATGGCTTCTTACTGCTGGCTTATTCATTATGATACTGACTCTATTCATGTGCATTTCCTGCAGTACTCCTGTTCATAAAAATTATGTTATTTAGTGGGTTTTGCATTACAAATATTGCTTATACCATGCTTTGCCATGTAAAATAGACGGTGCTGCGCTGGGACTCGAACTGGGAATGCCTGCTCGTTAGGTGAACGCTCTGCCCACTACACTACTGCTGACATGCTTCATTTGCATATATCATCCTTGTTATCCTCTTCAGCCTTTTGGGCTGCTTTCACCGTGGCTGAGCAGTGAGCACACTCCTGCCCTTACGGTTAGCTGTACTCGGAGCTTTAGACAACAATACGAGGGTTTCTTCTTTTCATCTTTATGTCTTATTGCTGTTGTACACATGGGGGACTGTTGGTGGGGATATGCGGACACCTAAGAGCGGCCTCACTCATTTATTTCCACTTTCTGCTGTTCTACTTTGCAGGGGCGTGTTTATTCTGAGTGCTCTGCTCTCAGACATGCTCCCTGCACTTGTACACACTCCGTGTATGCCTAGGCCATCGGGCAGCACGCCTTCATTAATATGCATGGCGTGCTGCCGTCCTGCTCCTAAGTGGCCACTTCTATGCAGGACTACACTAGACCTGCACTGTAAGTTAGTAAATCCGGGGGGTTGTATGTATTTGACAAGTTTTTCTAACTTCTCTCCTGTCAGGATGGATAGCATATCTGTTTGATTGTCATACATACATACATACATTTGCCTGTGGTACAATATACTTTGCACACTGTAAACTGAAAACTACAATTTGCTAAATGTCTGTTAAATATTGTTTGCTTTACTTAAATGTAGATATAATATTGTTACTCTGGTATAAGTTTTCCTATTGTAAATATACTATCATATGTAGTGAATTTGTAAATGTAAATGTCATTCACTGAAAATGGATCTTGCCTTGTCAGACTTTCCTGGTAAACAAAGAGAGATAACTAAAGAAGTAAAAAAATAAATAAGTAAATGTGCAATCCAAAAATAAAGTTCAAAACCTGGAAGATTAAACTTCTCTTGTTTGAATGGAGTAAAAGTTTTTCCTATGTCATCTTTGGTTTAAAGTAATTTTAGAATAAACCAATTGCTTGCTTGCTAATATTGTGAGAACTGTAAAAGCAGTTCTTAGAATAGCAGAACTGTAACTGCAAATTCAGGGAAATAATACACTAAGTTTGAGGTAGTTGTATCTTGGAGAATCCTTTTCACTTCAAGGTACAAAGATCAAAGCAGCAGGGGTGTGGAGTTGTAGCTCCACCCTAACATTAGGGGTGCATGCAGTGAAACCCCCTATGAAAAAGTCAAGTATTTTTTGTTTCAGGATTTTCTGTTTTTCTCCTTTGTCTGATTCAAAGTTTATTTTTGAAAGTATCAGGATGTGCAAGACAGGGTCTCATACTCCAAAAGTGAGTGGGACAATTTACCAAAAGAGATACGCGTATTTGTGTGTGTGTGTGTGTGTGTGTGTGTGTGTGTGTGTGTGTGTGTGTGTGTGTGTACATGTATGGATCTACTTTTAACATTCAAATGGCCATATAATTGAATTTCATTTTTGAAAGACGAAAATCGCGAAAATGAAATTCCCGAATGGCAAATTTTTCCCCAGGCAAGTACACACTTGCCCAAACTTCAAAGAAACACAAACCGGAGTAAATAAAATCCACATACCCCTTAACTATATATACCAACTCCAGGATCGCCCTACAGTGTAGAAAAGGGCATGTTGGACAAGCGCTTACTTGTTCTGGTAAAAGTTTGCCATTCAGGTATTTCATTTTCACGATTTTTGTCTCTCAAAAATTTAATTTGATATTACCATTCGAGTATAAGAAGGGAATTTACATGTATACAGATATATATATATATATATATATATATATATATATATATATATATATACACATACATAGTTTGCTATCAAAACATCACAATGTAAACTGGTCAAAAATGTGGTTTAAATGTTCAATGTGTTGTATATTAATTAGCTGATATTGCCAATTGAAATACCAAACATTTTGAATTCAGCAGTTTTTGATGTCACCCAGGATATACTTACCCACCACAACTTACCTACTTGATTCAGTTCAGTACTGCACAATAATAGAATTTACACTGCACCCTCCCACACCCCCTGCAAACTATATATTCCGACTCTTAAATCGCACTACAGTGAGGAAAAGGATACATTTCTCAATCTGTACTGTACTGCGATCTCTATTCATAACATCGATCACATATCAGTGAATGCACAGTGGCATTTGCTGCAACAGACACTTGGAGAACTGAAGATCAGTGTCATGAAAGGAGATACTACAAGCCCAGCTATCTGGAGTTTTGTAAATAATTATATGTCATTTGTGAATATCAACATGATTCATATGCTTGAGTTACAAATGTATTAGAACTGTATGTCATATAATATGGTTTGTACAGACATATATGCTGAAGAGGTATTTTACAAAGTGATGTTTAGAGATAAAAACACAGCATGACCTGCTGGATTAGAGCAGAGATGTACCTGCACTATTGTAACTGTTTAGATGTATATATTTTAACAATGGAAACTGGAACACAAGAGGTTAACTTCAGAGGAATAGCTGAAATTAAATTTCCTTATGTCCATGTAATAAAAGGATGTTATCTTTCAGTTTCAGTGCAGTAACAGTCACAATACCTGGAATTGGAAGTTTTCTGTATTGTCTTGGAAGGATTTTATTGTCTTATGACTTCCAGGATCTGCCTTAGATCTAAGAAAAGCCCTTGTCTATGTATTTTCACAGGTAGATGCTAAATACTACCAGCTGCAAAAGTGGAGGTTTTCACCTGGGATAGAGTCAGATGACAAGAAATAATATCATTCTGCAAGCTATTCCAGAAGTAATATTTGAAATATTAATTTGGAAAGTCACTTGGTGAGAGACTGTATTCTGTATTTTGTCTTTGAAGTGGCAACATCAAGATCCTCTCTCCATATCTGCCTTGCTTGCTCTGAAGTAAGTTATTAGGGTACAGTAATTCTCTTAGATACTGTCAGGAATATAGCAAAGCTTATCTTAGATGTTTTTCTTTATTTATTTGACACTATCCTGCAACATTGTTTTAAATATTTCCTGTGATTTTGAACTCTGATGTAACTGTAAGTATATACTAAGTATTTCTTATTCTTTTATTATTTATTATTAAATATATTGAAGCCTTTCACTGTGGCTGATCTGTCTAGAGATAGTTAATTTCTGGGGGTACTTGCATATTTGTTTGGTGACACTGTGTGGGCCACTCCTAATAGGCTTGCTCTTGGTCAAACTACCATTTGTATTGATAGTAACATTACACACTAAAATTGGACACCCTTTATTAATGGCCTTAAAGTAGCTGATAAAGAGGTGTCTGGTGGCAGTAATAACTACCTTATAGTCTGGGCAGAAAGGGGCATAGCTAGTAAACATGTGCCAGCCTTTCTCAGGTGTGTGTGTGTAAAACAAATCTCCAAAAGTGCATGTGTTAACTACTTGGGCATGGACAGGAAACACTGGTTGAACAGAAGGAGTGTCAGAGCTCTTGGCTTGGCCACTCAGCTGAGATCTTAACTCTATAGCTGTGCTAGTGGGGAGTCTTATTGGGGATCTGGAGAAAGAGGGAGAATCTAGCCCTGGACCGACTGTGGTCTCTGTGTGCTCTTAAGGGAAATTGCACTTGATGCAGTGAGCTGCATCTATAAAATACTGTGTGTGTACCTGTCATCCTTCCAATGTATGTTCCCCACTGGTGCTAGTGGTGAGAATTGAGGCTTCTTGATTACTGGGCCAGAGGTGGGACATCACAGTTGGAAATACAGGAATCAGTCAACTGACGTTGGACATTCCCATGTTCGCTGAACCTTAATTATTCCTTTTGATAGTAAACTTATGTATATGTATAGATAGAAATCCATTTTGATTGATATATCTGTTTGCTGAGCACAGTATGATCTAAATCAGGTGGTAAGTGAACAGGCACATCATATTTTTATAGGACTGTGTAATTGAATTTCATAACAGTGCAGGTTCAGGTATTTGCTCCTTCTCTACTGTTGTCTCATCTCAGAGTTAGTATACAAAAGGTCAGCCTGGTGTGGAGGATGCAGGGCTCTCTCTAACAAGACAAATGTGTTCCTTTTTGCACTGACTTTACATAATCCAATTCATGTGCATTCGATCATTATCTGATTGACAGAACTACATGCAATGTAAAGTCCATTGATCATTTGCACTGTGTGTCCTCATGCGTACACATACATATACATACATATATATGGTTGCAGTGTACTGTGTTGAATGCACATTTTATAGAAGGAGTTTATTGTTTTCACTAGACATCGAATGTCTCGCTTGTTGATTGAAGGAGAATTTGAATGTTGGATCATCGACTGTGACTGTGGTGCGTGAACTGTGCTTTTGAGCAGATACATGTGTTTTTTTTCTAATGCTTAAGTTTTTAGATGTTCTGAACATTTTGTAATTAGGGGTGGGAGGGCTAGGTAAGATGATAGTTTTAGCATTCTGCCTAATTGCATATGCGTGCAGTGTGTGTGTTTAAGCGTGTGTTTGTGTGTGTGTGTGTGTGTGTGTGTGTGTGTGTGTGTGTGTGTGTGTGTGTGTGTGTGTGTGTGTGTGCATGTGCGTCTGCGTGTGTGTGTGTGTGTGTGTGTGTGTGTGTGTGTGTGTGTGTGTGTGTGTGTGTGTGTATGTGTGTGTGTGTGTGTGTGTGTCAGTGCCTTCTTTAATGGTACTGTTTGGGAAAGGGTTTTTAGTAAGGTAATGTATAGGGTTGGGGTTATGGGATGAGGCAGGATTAGGGCTAGCACACATGAATAATGATAGATAGGGAATGAAGCATTCATGCAGACATAAACTACTAAATGTAAAATTCAAACTGCAAAAAAATACAGATGTCCATTTTAAAGTGCAATAAGACACCTATGGATATATAGGCATGGAGCATATAATACTGTTTGCTGAAGGTTTGTAAGGCAATTGCCCTTCATGTTCATGCCTCATAACATCCCTGGATATCTGGTAATATATGTTCCATGCATACCTCCTCTTGCCTTATTGCATATACAAGGTATAGTCCAAAACCTGCTGATGATAATGTATAGTCTCTGGAGTCATTTGAAAAAGATTAACATCACAGCACCCCTATATGTCAATATTAGTACCTCTATTTCAGAATTAGTACTACTGTCATTATGAGGCAATGCTCTCTTGCATTCTGAAAGAAGGCTGATATTCAGAAGGTGAAATGCTGTATGTTTTGGAATGTGTCTTCTTGAAGATGCACCCCTGCATTTTGTTTGCTATTGCCAATACCCTCTCACTTAGCTCCCATTAGTCCAATCCATTTATGATCAACACTTCCAAATCTTTTTCCTGTTCTGTTGGTAACAGTTCTACCCTACCCTGGGTGATGTTTCACACAAGGGTAATTGTGACCCAAGTATAATATTGCATGTGTGCGTGTGTGCATGTGTATTTAAATAATTCCATAATGAGTCGTTTTGCATTGTAATACTTACCTGACTGAAGGTGTGACATTCTATAATTTATGAGATGGAGCAGCACACATCTCACATATCTAGCACTATTCTGTAGCAACAAGTCTGCTTTGCAATACCTAAACTGTATCTGTTTAGCTTGTAGTATAACATGGGGGAGTCCAAGAGGAGATGTGACACTTTAAGTTGCACTTTGTAGTAATGAGGAAGTAATATACACTGACAAAAATATATTTTAATTAGACATTGCTGGCTTTTTTGTTAATTTGAACAATGCAGTTTAACATTTATTTTCACAACTAATTTATTAGTTGTCAAACCACTGCAGTTTGGTCCACTGCTTTGCTGACAGAATTACAGAGGTGGTAATGGTGTGATTTCCCACATTAAGAAGTCAACTGTATTTTCTTGTTTTTATTAGGCTTGATGCTAAATGAATAGCTTAGTGTTTCTGAAGTTTGACCAGTCAGCTGTACTTATTCTGGAAGGCTATGTGATACTAATATTATACAGCATGTAAAAGAAAAGATACACCAGTAATAGAAGGTTGTGACTTTATTATAAACAATGCTGACATTTTTGGGATAATTCATCAAAATATTTAAAAAGCTAAACAAAACATATTAATAAAAAATATAATTAATGCTGTACAATCTAAAATACAGAGCTCATATCTTGTATTATTGATTGTGTTTCACCTGATAAAGTTGCTGTGAGTTATTTCTGAAGGTCACATCTTCACAATTCATATACCATAGTATCCACATTGGATATTTCTCCAAGTGTCACCCTTCATTTCTCCTGTAAACATGACTGAAAATGTAATATATCAATATGGTGAATTTTGTTCTCTCCTGCCTTGAAACTACTAATCTATCACTTGACATATTATTCACAAAAAAATGTTTAATTGTTGTTAAATATGAGCAGTATATAAGCTAATATTTCACCAGTGTCAGGCCATAGACAATAACATCAAAAATGGTCTCTACCATACAAATCCACCATGGGTTAGCAAAAGTGTACAGGGTCAACACAGTAAGGGTTATTCAGAAAGTATTAACGCAGTGCATAGGCAAAATAGCTTACTGAGTAGCAGCATCAGGGCGAGCCCCATTTATATGTAGTGCCATCACACAGCCATGGAAAATACTGCAGTATACACTGCATATAAATCACTGTGTAATGGTATGCACATGAGCATCTACATACTAAGAAGATGTACTGCGTAAGTAAGTAATGATTACAGACATTGTGGCATGATATAAATATAGCAGCATTACTCAATCAACAGTGTTATCCCTTGTGCAGTTCTGCTTGGTGTAAGTTTAGCCATTCTGCTATACCCCTTAGATCCTTGCTGCTTTGCATCCATGATGCTCTGCACTACTACCATTTGTACTGTACATGGGTCAAAAAGTGGCTAATATACCATCACCTCCACAACTAAGACATAGGAGGCTGTTATCAGGGCTACCATATGGACAATATATCATATGGGAACTGGTTAACCAGTGTTGTCCTTACATGGGATCACAGTAGATGCATCCCAGTAGACACAATGGTTTGTGAATCATTAGCCATGTTTTCTTTGAGGACCTTTTATTGTGTAACTGGGGACATGCCAGGAGTTTCTCAGACACTGGCCTTGTGAATCCTGCATCAGTTCCTAGATGTAATGTTGATACATGTGGAAGAGCAAATGAAGTTCTAATGGACAGGAGAGAAGAGAACCACTACCAAGTAAACATTCAACAAAATAGTTCATTTAATAAGGTGCTCAAGGCCACTGACTGCACTGACATTGCCATCAAGGACCTATCTATTTCCTGTGGCACCTGATATCAACTAGAATTGTTTCTACTCCAACTGTCAGATATTGTGAAACACACAAGGTATGATATATAATGTGTCACTATCCAGGTAGTTCTCATGATTTTTACATCTAGCACGTGTGTAACCTATACCATTATTTCCTGTGAGGTGATTTTCCACAGGGTCATATAGTTTGCAAGTACACACATTATTTGTAGGTAAATACTATGCAATCAGTCTGCAGACTATTATAAGCTTAGCCAATAAACAGAGGTCAGAATCAAACCCTCTACCTGTATCTCTGAGTTGAATACCTTAACCATTATGCCAACTCTCCCTTCTTATGCCAACCCTCCATCCCAGAACAGCTTTCTGACCTTCAAGCTCCAAAGGCAAATGCACTATGTATTGAACCCAGGTGCCTATGACAGTCCATTGACATGATAATATATAACACAACAATCAAAATGATGCTTGCTGTCATGAGTTACAGGTGATGCCACATATGCCTTGAAGCCATGACTGATGTTCCCATTCACAGCCCCCAGACAGAGGCAAGGAGGTTATGCAACATCACACAGGAATACACATGGAACATTGCTGAATATGTCTTTGCAGTGTAATAGTCTCAATTCTGCTGTGTGTCTAGATCTGTCAGTGCACTGAAGTACACTCCTGAAATGCACAGCAAGCAGATTGTGGTGTGTGCCACACTATACACCATGGTACTACATAAACAGTAACACCAAGGTGGAGACTGTAGGACTGAATGACAATGGTGTGTTAGCAGCAGAGGAGAACCTGGGTGAGAATTCAAAAGAAGGTGCAGCTGAGGCAGACTCCTGAGTGAGGCAGAGATGGGCACAGTTTGTCATGACACTGGCAATGAGGTAACATCTGGTTGGCAGCTATGATGTATGACAGGATAAACACAGAAAAAAAGTGATGCATGTATTTACACACTTAGGCTATGCAGTACAGTGCATGATCTGGCCAAACTGTGCATGAAATATTACTTATCTATGTGAGCCAGGGGGAGCTGGCTAAAGTGATAATTTGCACATGTCGTGGGCACAATGGCATGGGACAATGGCACTAGCATGGGTGGGAGAGTCATGAGTGGCACATATAGTTAGGGCACTGTGGGGGTTTCAGGGATGTGTCCTCAGGTTATGCTGTGGAGCTTCCAGAAGTAGACTGCAGGTCATATGTACCAGCTGTCCTTGCAGAGACAGATGTCATGACATGTGGTTGAATGAAGATCATAGTGTGTGGACTTCATATGTGGGATTGTGGCCATGTTACCTGCTGTGTGGCCATGACAAGTGACTGGCTGTTGGTTTGACCTGTCTAGGCAGGGGTATTTGTCATTTAGAAGGTATCTACCAGGAAGTAGGCCACTAAGGAATGCCAGAACCCTGACTGTGATGTGTTGGGTGAACCCACAGTCAAGCTAGATAAATGTGAAGGTCCATAGGAACAGCAGCAGAACATCTCTCTCCTGTGCTGTAAATTTCACAGTTTGCCATCATTCTTTCATTGCCATTACAGCAACAATAAACCTGCTAGAGTCCATATAGTTCAGTCTATGTATTCTTTGCCCATAGTACTGCATACCAAACATCCCCTGCCATGTGGATATACATCACAGCCTCCTTGTACTCACACTGGATCCCCAGCCCCTACATGTGTGTGTGTGTGTGTGTGTGTGTGTGTGTGTGTGTATGTGTGTGTGTGTGTCATACCTGTTTTTTATAGTATGTGCAGTTAATCCTTCCCAAAGGAATAAAACATGTCCTACTTAGTGAAACATAGATGACTGTTGCCTCATCAAGGGAAAAACAATCACACTGCCTGCTCCTGTGGTTCTGCTATTTGAGCATTCCCCAGCAATTGCTGCCTGTTCCCTGTGCCCTAACTGTGTTTCCCACCACCACTTAACACCACCCTATCACAGTGTGCCATATCTCTTCCAGCATTATTGCAGTGATAACACCCAGCAATCACCATGTTATGACACCTGTGTAGGGCAACCCTATACCCATGGGTTGTCCCTGCAATGTGATGTAGATTACCAGTGCTCCTGTCTGCTGTAGATTCCCCTGTAATTCATTACAGTGCAATATACCATGACTTCAGTAAGTCTATTCAATAGCATGGTCTTGCACAATGCGATGATTGCTCTGCTCACTGCAGTATTTAAGGAGCTCATAGCATGGTGAATATTGGTAAGGAGGCAATATAGTGTGATGTTATCTGAATCACTCCAGTAACACAATGTGTTATTAGCCCTGTTATGCACTATGAGGCCTGGTCTGCCTTATGCATGTGCACTATGACCAATTATACTGTACATGGCTTTGGAGTTAGGACAAGCTGATACAGATTTATGACGCAGTAATGGTCATAGGCATCACATTAACCAGCTGCTCATCATGATGGGCTTCAGAATGTAGGTCGCATGGGGTGTGCATGACTGTGGTGCATGGCCACACAGCTGTTGCCCTGGACCATGCTGCTGACTACATGTATCATGCCGCAGTAGCTGTGCATTGCGCTATTATGTTGCCTGTCAATGTGTGTCAGGTATTTCTTCGACATGTGACATCATGGTCCAGCTATCACTTACACTTCTGGAGTTGACCTGGTGAGTAGATATGGCCTTTGTAGGGTCTGAGTTTGTCAGGAGATACCAATGTGCTACATGACTGGGATTCGATTACCATTATATGCAGCAGCAGAGAGATGAAAATCTTTATACACCTGTTGCACACATAAAACAGAGAGATCCTAATGTGGGCAGTTATAAGGATCACCTGTGCAAAACCGATGAATGGCACTTTCTGACTAGGGTACTGAGTATTGCCACAGGCATCACCAACTCTGGTGAGCAATGCTGGCACAAGTGTAGTTATCTGATGAGGCACCATGCTGACCTTCTCCACCAGTGGGAAGAAGAAGAAGAAGAAGAAGTTAGGGAGACACAACTAGACTAATTACATAAGGATGAACAAATGCTATATAATACTAGAATAAGCCTTACTATATAGCAACAGGCTGTTTCTAATGTCCATGATTATTCTGTGTTCATTAATGGTGTTCTTCTGTTTTGTAACGCAGAATTGCCAGAGATGCAGGCTAGACTCTCCAGAGACAGGGGTTAGTGTACTGTATTGCTGCTAGTCATATATATAGCTGAATCACCTGCTTATAACAGTGCTACCCAGTTTTTCATTTCTGCCAGTGGGAAACCTACCAAAATGTGTCCCTGCTTGTAGCACTGCTACATATTTTTAAATGCATGTGTAAGTGTGCTACTGCCCTTACGTATGCCACTTATTCCTGACATTGCCATCTGAATGCCAGCTGTTCTGACCTTGGGTGTATCACTGCAGTTATTCTGTTTTTCTCCTGTGCTATTGTTCAGAAGTTCATGGTTAAGTGCACCATGGGTACATGATTGGCATTGCATAGGTGTTCTCTGTCCTTGTCAGGGTGCTGTTTCATAATGCATTTGTGCCCATGCCTCTGTCCTTCTCTGTTCTGTAATAACAAGGACGTGAGAACAATAATGAAGCTGTGTAGCACTGCACTGTCTTAATTTTCCAGTTGGACTACTTCTCTATTGTTTATTCATGTTGTTATCATTAAGCATGTCGTATATGGTACTGTACTATCTTGTACCACACATTCCTGCTTCCTCGTGTGACTAGCAGAGTTTCATAGAGCACAGCCATGAACATCTGCTTCCAGTGACATAGTCCTTACATTATGTCAGCCATGATGGCATCTTACTTTTTGGTAGATTTCCAACTAACACAATTTGGCAGTCAGTCCTCACCTCACCCTATCATCTGTCATGGTGCTACCCTTACTTGTCTATCACTCACCTTCCCTTGTTTCTTATTCAGTCCTTCCCATCACCTCTTGTCCACCCTCTGTGTATCTTCATTATGACCTCCCCTTTTTGTATCAGCATCTCTCCTGTCAGTCTGTGTTATATGATCACGTGTCTTCCCCTGATGCTGTCTCTATATCCTGCTTCCTGTTTACCTCCCATCTACTCTTTTTGTTTTAAAGAAGGGCTTCCAAAAATGAACCCTCTTTTCCCTGCCCAGTGTCACTTTTCCCTTCCCATTATCCTTCTCTGTATTCCTCTGCTTGCTGTTTCTCTTTTCTGAATAATCTATCAGTCCATTTCCTTCTGATCTATAAAATAAGCATCATAGTTGGCACTTTACTATGCAGCTGTTTATGGGGTCTCAGTTGTGCCTGTGTTGCATATAAGCAGTGCTTCAGTACTCTTGTAAACATTCATCAAAGCAAGCATGCACATGTATTTCAATGGCCCTGGGTCATGTGACCTCTCTGACTGCTGTCTTCACAAATGAACAGCTCCATTACACAGCTGTGTTCCTGGAAGGTCTGTGCTATGCTGATACTTAATCCCCATCAGGCCATGTCATAAAACTCTGATTGCCTTGTTTACTGTAGAGCAGTCCCATTATCATTCTTTTTGAATACCCCAATTAGTGACTATTTTATAGAGGTATACCAATTCTATACATTATGCTGGGGACCAAGTATAATTCTTCCTAGAACTGAATCAGTTATTCAAGATGGAGTAAGAGCTTCAGTACTTTTGATGTCCATTTTCTCACAGTTATCCATACAGTACAATGTTTTCTCACATGTTAGCATAAGCAGTAACACAACAATGTGTTTGCATCAGAATCATACCTCTTAACCTTAGTGCATGAAATCTGGACAAAGCCTGTCAAAATGGGGGGGGGGGGTTCAAAATCCCCTAAACAGGAACATTTCTTAAATATTGCTCTTATAAACATAGAGAGTTGCTAAAGTAATACGATTTGTGTTAATATACATTTTCTGAAGGATTTGACATCTGAAGTTCAAATATATGTCATTATTTAGTGACTTTAATCCTTTGATCATCCCAGTGATTTGCCAAAAAAACACAAATGTCATGAAAAATTGACCAAAAATATGAGGCAAAAATCTGGAAATTCCACGAAAATCTGGACAGTTGAGAGGTATGAAATTTATTCAGACATTTTATTACTAATCATCAGATCTTGTACAGTGTATGTATAATATATATATATATATATATATATATATATATATATATATATATATATATATATATATATATATATGGGTCCCCTTCAGATGGTCAAACTTTTAAAAGCTTGACTTTCATATGGCTGAGACCATATGATCGAACTTTTAAAAGTTCGAATGGTCTGAATAGGGATTTCCATACAGCGCGGAATGGGAAGATTTCCCTTTACCTCAATGTAGTGTGATTTCTGCATTGGTATAGTTAAATAGTGGGGGGTGTGGGGGGAGCAGACCCCCACATGGGGGGTGCAGGGGGGCTTGCCCCCCTGCTCGCACTTAGTTTTTTTTTTTGTTTTTTTTTTTACATTTTCGAACATTCAAATGTTTGATCATATGGTCTCGGCCATATGATAGTCGAACATTTGGATGTTCGATTATGTGAAGTAGACCCATATATATAGTTAAATATGGGTGACTGCTGTTATTGATGTGTCACTGGTTAGTACTGGGCTAGTCCCTGATGCAACTTTTTTCTATCAGGCAGCACTAAAAATTGTATATATGCTCTGCACAAAAACAAAAAAAAAGTCCCACTAGAAGCTCTCTGACACCAAGTGCCATAGCCCAGACTTCAACCCAAACAACTTAAAACTTTAATTGGTGGATCAGGAAATGAAGGGGAGGAAAAGTGTAGATTTTTTTTCTGGCATGCTCACCCAGGGAGTGGGATTTAGTGGCTCCCATCCTGTGAAGATTCCACTCCACATCTAAGGCAAAGACCATGCCTGAAGCAACCCTAATAAGTGGAGGGGATGGCCACCCTAGCCAACTATGTTAGCTTTTGTGTGGGTGCATTTGAGATCATCCACACTTACATAACTGGATATAGATGGTTCCCATGGTGATGTGCTTATGTTGCCACCAGGGGAGAGGTTACGGCCACAATTATAAAATCCATCACAGTTGCCTTGTTCACAGTCTCACCACTGCGTACTGTGTATTGTTGCTTGGTTAAATAAATGGGTGTCGGGGGCTCTCTCTCATAGTAGGTAATGAATGGGCATCAGCTACTCTCACCTACATAGGAGAATGGGTGAAAGGGACAAGGTCCAAGGGAGGAATTGTAGCACTTAATGGATGGCAGACAATGGGGGTGTTAAAAGAGTATATTGAAAAAAAAAAGGATTTTTTGCTGGAGATACCATTCACTGTATGTAAGGAACACTGTCCAGTTCTGAGAGTGTCCACATGTATTTAGTCTTCAGTGCAGTTTTTGTCAGCTGTTAAGATGGCTGCAAAGGAAGGCAGTACAAAAGTGGAGCAAGTTGCAACCCTGTATTTCAACGTTCAGTTTAGCAAACAATCGGTCATATGACAACAAAAATTGCTGAAAGAGCTACTATTCAGATGTCATTATTTTAACTTCCAGATAAATGCAAAAATGAGATTGGTTAACTTGTAGTTAAATGTAATTATTCTAAGATGCATGTATAACATTACTATCAACATAAGATTTTCAGCAGCTTTACCCTTTTTAAAGTGTGTGCTTTCTGCTCATCTCTGGCTTTAGCTTCCTTTAGGAGACAGGAATTCTTGAATATCTGTTGTAGTTTGACAATACTGCCCTATATCAATGGAGAAGGTGGTACCATTTCTGTTATTTAATAAAACCTTGAATAGAACAGAATCCAGTATGGTTCAAGCTCTGCTGAGCAAATATAAAGACATATGACACAATGGCTAAAATGTAATTACCAGCTTCAGGTGTGTTATGCCTTTTTTATCATACTGCGTTGCATATTTCTCTTTTTAGATATGGTTGACTATTTCTGAGTGCAGTCATACTCTTTGTGTCAAAGCAGGTTGTTATGGAGGTACTGCAACTGCAATAAAGTAAGGAGCTTGATATAATTACTCTTTCATTTTAGAAAGTAGTTTTACTTTCTACTAATTTACTAAACTGTTATATGTAGTTTGAATAAGGGCTCCCTACTGGAGTTTCAAGTCCAGCAAACACACACAAAAAACAGCAAATCTAGTAGAGAGCAGCAATTGTTGAAACACAGTACACTCTTTTCAAAGTTTTTTCTTTTCTTTTTTTCTGTAGGGGAAAGCTTCTCTGTAGCCCCTAGCATGGGAATGCACTCCCCACATCCCTGCTATTTATTTCTGCTAACTCTAAGATTGCTGTGTTTCAAATAAGGGAACAATCCAAGGTCTTTCAATCTTCAGTTTAATATATACAAACTCCATGTATGCACAATTAGTCCCATTCTATTGAGGATATTATTTTCAATGTTTGGAATTCCAAATACATCACCAAAATTATCTAAATCCATGCACCTGATTTTGATGAAGAATTTTAATATAAAATTAATCTTCAGAATTTCAAATTATTGTTCTAAGAAGGCAGATATGGTACATTGGTTCATGAAAAGTTTGTGTCTGTTATGTTCAGCTTTAAGAACAGCTTGTTTTATTAAAAAAAATAAATAAATAAGGAGATAGCTTGTTGGAGGCCGGGGACAGAAATGTAAACAGCTGGTTCCCTATCAGAAGTGTGAGTCTCAACACTTCAAAACGAAACTGCATTTTAAGCAGAAAAGCATAGAATTGTAAAAGTCACTGTTAGTATTCCTTTTGTAGGGAGGCTGAACCTCTCCGAACTACCTGATGTGGCGGGTGGTACTGTGGCTGATATACCCACGCTACTCACCAATAGTAACCCTCACAACACTGTATCTGTGAGGAACAGGAAGTAATTCCAAGTACCACAAATTCAGCCTTCATACATATTTCCTTGTTCACGTGTTCACACTTGAAATTCCACACTTTTGAGGATCACAGTTATGACTTTCACTCCTTCAGCAAGCACCCAAAGTGTGGATAAACATAGTCATCTATCCATTTTTAACATTTTGATTTTTTTTTTTCAGGCTAGGTTCTTTTTTGACAAACTGGGCTCGGAGATTTACTTTAGGTTTTGCAATCTACTTAAGAAATATGAGGTCTTCATTCTGGTCACACAAGAATGAACTAAAGTGTTGTAGCACTCATCTGACTTTGTGGTTCCTAGTGGAAAACTTTTGTGACTCACAAAGCCTTATTATATTTTCACCTCGAGCCATAATTTAGGTTATTTCATAATTAGGCTAAAGTCCAAAAAAGTGAGACTCTAGATTTCATTTATAAATACTGTAAGTATGCATAAAAATGTAAACTCTTGTCTGACTTCAGACTGCATAGTTTAGGAATGCTGTCTACATAATGCATAGTTGCATCAATTGGCAAGCTTGACTTCCCTTGTAACTGCTACATTTGCAGCACACCCCTGAAAGTTGATCCAGTAGTCAGGGATCTGGGAACTTATGTCAACAATGAACTGTCCTTTGATCACCACGTATCCACTCTTGTGAAGAAGTCATCCTGCATCACATAGCTTATATGCAAAGGTATGGTGTCCAGGTCCAAGGAGGTTAATTCCACTGTACTCAGCTCTCATAAGGCCATCGTTGAATATAAACCGCATTCGGTATGTACCTGCCTAATCACTTGTCACAACCGGAATGACCATAATGCTTTCTCACTAAAAATATCAAGGATCTGAATCAGAAAAACTATGCAGCCCATCTCAAAGCCTTACCCTCTTCTCAGTAACATATAGACTACAGACAGGCAACTTTTGCCTCATGTATAGAGCAATGGCAGACCCTATCCTGTCAGGCTTATTACAGAACTGGAATTCTAATAGCAGCATTAACAGCTGCACAAAATATCTAAATTTCTTATGCAACATAAACATAACATGTTGGAGGGATAAGTATGTATCACAGAGAGGACCTCTTCCCTGGAACCATCTTCCACACCATATAAAACAATGTACTTCTCTTATTTTATGCAGATGTAATTTGAGTGAATGGATGGGAAATTGCAAATTCATTCCCAGTTTAGCACCCATGTCTCTTGTGGATAGGGGCAACAAGTAAATGTCTTAACATATAAAATGTTATCCATCTCTGGATTATTTGTATGCAAAATATAATGGCTAAAACTACCATGGGAATATAAGGTAAGACTTTTGCAAGATCCTCAAAGATCAATAGCCTAGCAATATGAACCTGTGAACACTAGCAATGTATGTATGTTGCTGCTTTACTTCAATGTTCAGGGAATCTGCTGAAGGTATAAAAATCAATTCATGGTCAGTCTGTTATTTATCCTCTAAGATAATGCTGTAATATGTTCAGCTGAAAGCAGAACATTTAAAAGCTGTAAGATTTTCTGGTGCTTGCAGAATGAGTAAAATAAATACAAATGCCCTCCTTTACTGAAGCTCTTGAACATTAAATTATAACACCAAACAGCCATTGGAAAATCTTGGTGAAAAATCTGGTACCAGAAGTCAGCTACTCATTTTTAACAATGTTGTCATTGTTAGATCAGCATTGTTTCTTGGTGTGACTATGGATTTTGAGTTTGTTGGCATTTTTGCAATAGCTTTCCTTCATCTGGACAGGGATATTAAAGTTCCTGTCCATATCTTTGCTGCTGTGATTTCAAGTTTTTAATAATCAGTAGACAGGATCCATGTGCTTCCAGGTTGCTTGTAGCCTGCTTGGTTGAGCTGGGTCCAGCTATTTATTAGATTCTGTAATCATTTCTGAAGCTTGATATTTTTACATCTGGTTCAAGCAAAGGCTTTAATTGCTTCCATCTATGAGAAAACTTCTTTGAAACTCAGCTGTGTTGCTAACTACCTGCCAATCTCGGGCTAACCTTTTTAGAAATAGTTTTTGAAAAGATAGTTTATGTGCTGTTTGAACTTTGTTTAACAACTAATTACCTCATGGATCCTTCACAGTCTAGGTTTTACTCTTCCATAGTATAGGAACCACTTGTTTCAGATAATTAATAATCTGTTTTACGGTTAGAGACCAAAGTCGTTCATTTCTTCACTTGCCATAATGTCGAGATCATCATTATTCAGGTAGTAAATTATCAACCTTTGGCTAGAAACGATATTGATCCTTCTTAATATTGCAAAAGCACTTGACACTATTATAGCAATAACCCACGCCTGGGTGTGGGTAATGCTGGATTTACCCACGGTTGGGGTGGTTTGGTCCCGAGGGTGAAGCCCAAGGGACCAAACAAAGCCAACCGTGGGTAAATCCAGCATTACCCACACCCAGAAGTGGGTTATTGCTATTATACAATGACATTATTTAAGAAAAAAAATAATTACTTTTCTTAAATAATGGCATTGTATAATGCCTCCTTGCTGCCCTTCCGCAGCTGTCTGGTATTCCGCAGAAGTTCTGATGTACTGTGCATGCCTACGCAGTACATCAGAGCTGTGGGCAAAAGCAACGGAGAAAGCAAGATCTCCATTGCTTTTTACTGTTTCGCTATGTTAAATGGGTTTATCATATCGAGACAGCTTTTAAAAAAGCAACGGAGAATCTCCGTTGCTTATTTGAAAGCTGTCTCACTATGTTAAACCCATTTAACATAGCGAGACAGTTTTGAAAAAAGCAACAGAGAAAGCAAGATCTTCGTTGCTTTTTACAAACTGTTTTGCTATGTTAAATGGGTTTAACATAGCGAGACAGCTTTAAAATAAGCAACGGAGATCTCCGTTGCTTATTTTAAAGCTGTCTCGCTATGTTAAACCCATTTAACATAGCGAGACAGGCTTTAAAAAAAAGCAATGGAGAAAGCAAGATCTCCGTTGCTTTTTACACACTGTGTAACTATGCTAAAGGAGTTTAACATAACGAGACAGCTTTAAAAAAAGCAACGGAGATCTCCGTTGCTTTTTTTAAACCTGTGTCGCTATGTTAAACTCCTTTAACATAGCTAGACAGTGTTTTAAAAAAGACTTGTACTAATGGAAAAAGTCCGGGCGACCGAACCTTTTTCCATTAGTATAAGTCGATTTACAACGTGCACGCTGACCAATCAGCGTGCATGTTTTGGAATATTAATGGGGGGGGGGTCATGGAGATCATAATATCTTTATTGATTATCTTATCATGATGTTTTTTCTTCTGCTGCTCTCCTAGAGTGATTTGCCTCCTATTTGCCCTGGCTTTTCAGAGAATGGTATCAGTTTAATACTTTTAAGCCTTTAGTATGTATACTTTTGAAATGCTCTGTATTGGTTCTATTAATATTCACTGTGTGTATGCTGTTGTTAAGTGATCTCGTTAAAATGAGCTTTGGTTTTCTGCAGCATGTTTTACATCAGTGGTGCCCAGCTATATCTCTTCTTTCTTCAGGAGTAAATATCCAGCGCAAATTCATTAGTGGAAAGTTTGTTCATTATCCATAAATGATCATCCAGTAATTAGCTGTTGTGTAATACGCACGAGACTGTGCTCCTGTTTTGCCTCTATACATCATATATGATGGAAAGAAACTGGAATTTTCATTTAGGAAGGAAAATCTGGGTAAGATTCCCAATGCACATTTTTGACATTTAAGGATCACATGTAAAGCCACTGTTAAAATCTTGCATTACCATGTGAAGAATATTATACAGATTAAACACCTGTTGCCAAATAAGGATATTTTCTGTAGCTAGTTATGCCCTGGTCTCATCTGGAGATGCAGTGCTCTGAGGGCTTCCTGAAATTGTGATCTGCAACTTTCTGCTGTTGATTATTGCTACATACCATTACCAAACTATTACTTCATTGCTTCTGAGTCTGCCATGGCTTCTGAATCAATTTCATATTATTGTAAATGTCTTCGCTGAAGATTCAGCAAGCAGCCATGCAGGAATAAGTTATTCCTGCATGGCAGGGACTGTTCCTGTTCAGCATGGCAGTGCACCATGCATATGTATGAAGGCGTGCTGCCGTGTTGTAAAACAGACACTGTTCCATGTACGAGCATAGGGGGTGTGTCTGAGAGCAGAGCTCTCACAATATACACACCCCCTGCACTCCAGAATTGCCTTTCGGCAATTTAAAATGAGCAAGAATGCTCTTAACACCAACTTATCAGGATAATAAATCAGTTCAAAGCCATAAGGGACAATCGTCCCTACCAAGACAAAAGTTGTTAGAATAGCACATTTAGCATAAGCACATAGCGCACACCTCTCAACCTGTCAGAGTAAGGAATGTGGACAAAGCCAAAAGGGACAATCATCCCACAAAGCAGAAAGTTGATAGAATAACATGTTCAGCATTAGCATGGATATTCTGAAGGGTACAAATTAAAAAAGCAACAAATAATTTTTTTTAAACATGCAATAAAGTTTAAGTGTAGCTGTGTGGGTGTGCCCGTTGCTTAGCTATGCTTAGTCCAGCTTAAACAGTACAAGAAGTTAAATAGCAAGAGATATCCAACATAAACAATCCTGCAATAGTGTTGTGGTTAAAACATATGCATTCTAAGCGACCATTCCTGATTCCATCCCCACTGTAACCAATTTGCATTTTACATGTGAAAGCAGTACAAAAACATTTTTTTTTTTTATAATTAGCTATTAAATAACATATATTTGTTAACCAGAGTACTGTAGTAGGTCCAGATGTGAGGTGTCAGTTTAATAAAGATGTGAAACCCCCATATAAACACAAGTGACCCATACAGTATAGACACACAAGAATAAATGTAATGAAAGCACATTGGGGGTGTCAGGGACAGTAAACAAATTTATAATATGTAATGAATGATGAATCAATCCCATACAGCAGATAGTTTATAAAATAAAAAATAAGCAATGCTAAGCATTGCAGAGCTTCGTTGATTGGGTGTAAGGATTGTGTACATATGAACACTAAGCAATGAATAGCCCAGCTAAGTGGATTTGCCCATTGGTAAGCAATGCTGAACCTGCCCCTTTAAGCACTGCCGACCTTAGCTAAGCAGGTTTACCCATAGCTAGCTTAGCTCAGCATATTCAAAATCATCCAATCACGGCAAAGGGTGGGAAATTGGCCATATTTAAACCCTACAGGCAGGAATACAGCTCATAACTGGATGCAGCTTCCCATTGTAAGCAGTATGGCAGAATCTGGCAAGGCATGCGCTTCTGGGCACAGCACTGGGGCATACAGGAGTCCAAGGTCATGGTAGGACTCCTGGTACAAAACCACGATGAGAGACTGCTGCAAGGCCAGTACCAGGGCTCCCAATATAAAGTGGAAGCCTGGGACCATCTTGCCCGTGATCTCACCAGTGCCACTGGTATCCCTCGGACTGGTGAGCAGGTTCGGGACCACTATGCTGACTTGAAGCAGAGGAAGATGGAGCTCTTGGATGAGTGGGTCCAAGAAGCTAGGCAGAGGGATGATGTCCCAGCAGTGTGTAAGTAGTCATACCAATAACTGTTTACTAATGTCCAACCTGTGTATGTAATGTATAGGTATGCCTAAATATTTCTCTATTTCCCTTACAACTGCAGCTGAGTGAGCTGTGAATCAGGAAGCCCATGCAAGTAGGCTGCAAAGGCTGCATCACGAGGCTGGTGAGTAACAATCCTGTTTGTAGTAGTCATACCAAATACATATAAAGTAGTAGAAAGTCACCTGGCAGTATAAAAACTGTGTATGGGTTGTACTGAATAAACCAGACAATATGACAGTAATAGTCCCATATAGTTCATATTTAAATAAAACTATAACTGCCTGGCAATAAAGTTCTAAATCTTGGACTGGTTGTGTTTACTCTGGTATTGTATGGCATTTAGTGTTGCATTCTCTGAATAGCAATGTTGTGTTAACCACTGTTACCCACACTGTGCTACATAAAAAAATGTCTAGGAATGTCTGTATAAGACTGTTGTAAGTACAAGGTCAGATTGTACAACCAAGAGAGACTTAGACAGAAAACACCAAAAGAATAGACAGCAATATCCCAATATCACACTCTGATGAAACTTAAATTGTTGCATTTTTAGCAGACACAGCAATGGTTCGAATCCTGGGAGTGGTAGTAAGCTGTATGCATAATCATACCTCTCAACTGTACAGATTTTTTCAGAATGTTCAGATAATTGGCTCATATTTTTGGCCTGTTCCTCTGTCCCCCTGGCAAATAAGTGGGATGATCTCTGAATTGTAGTCACTAAATGACATACATTTTATTTTCAGACCTCATAACATTCAGAAATTTTATATTAAAACAAATCCTGTTACTCTAGCAACTCTCCAAGTTTATGAGAGCAATATTCAAAATATGCCCCTATTTGTACCCTCATTTTGTCAAGCTATGTCCAGAGTGTGTGCATTAAGAGATTGAGAGGTATGTGCATAATATTAATTAGGAATCTAGGAATATGTGCAGAAACAATCAGGTAGTGTTAACAAACATTTCCTCCACAGGTCTACCAGGTAAGAGATGTAGAATTTAGATATAAGACAGTTGAAGTATACACTGTGTACAGACATACCACTGTCAAACCCAAGGCCATAGGGTATTGTAATAATACCTGTAGAGTAATGATTAGAACAACGATCATTAAAGTTGTGAGTACTGCAAGGATATATAAGTTGTTAATTGACATCTCTCCCCCCACCAACATATCTGTAACAATAATCTAAACACACAAATCAATGGGTATGTTTACACCAAACCTACTGTTGGACATATGTCCTATTGTTCAATAAATATTGAAATGTGTTTCTATTAATGTTCCATGTTGAAATATTATCATTGTGGCCTGTTGCTATCAATGTAACCTCCATGCCATCGTAATGGCCACTGCGGTTTCATATATGCATGTGTTCTGTTTGCTATGCAACTGTTCCAAATCTGGTGTTTTGGGTTAATGGGAATATCTATGCATGCTGTTATAACTAATCCTGGATTGTGTTGACTATTACTAACCCAGATATGTTCTAAAACTGCAACACCATAGCATGTTTGGGAAAGCTGGTCCCAGCGGACCCACCTCTCCCACCTCATCTGGCAGTGGCACCAGGCCCCAGTACATTTGGACCCACCCCGGGACTTCCTCATCCACTGGTCTTGTACCACCTTCGGGTGACACCACCTCAGGTGATGGGGCTCGCCCCCCCCCCGGGAGTGGACATAGACAGGATCCTGTCACACAAAGTCAGTTCTGGGGATTGGTGTGTAGAGAGCTCCAAAGGGAGTTTGGAGATCTGCTATGCCAGCTTGAGAGCTACGTGGCACATTTAGAGAGTCAGCCTGCCCCTCCTGCTCAGCCACCAGTACAGTCACCTTTGGGGCCGTGAAGGTGCAGTGGTGACTGCCCATGGGTGGGGACCTCAGTACTACTGTTTCTACTGGGGGGCTCATGGGCTTCCAATTTCCAAACACCCCTCCCCGTCCAATGTGCTTACCCCACACGTGTCATATACCGCCCCTGTATGCTGTCTTGTCTGTCTTCCTGCCCAATCTACCTCCCCAAATATACCGACTATCCTTCCCTAACATCCCACTCTCACCTTAAAAAAAAGGGCAATCTGTTCCCAAAACAAATTTCACCCCATACATGGCTGCCCATTTCGCACACATGTCCACTGGACACATGTTGTTGTTGTCTTTCGGCTTTTCCCAGTTAGGGGTCGCCACCATGGAACTCCAGTCCACTAATGATTGGCAGTAGATTTTCATGAATGCCGTGGTGCCAGCTCGACGTTCATGAAAATCTACTTCCAATCATTAGCGGACCAGAATTCATGTAATCTGGTCTAATTGGCTTCACAACCTATTATTGTTGTTCTCACTCCTCTCTCAGGGGTTTGAGTGTCCAACTATACCTCCAAATTCAGTATATATGCACAGCTGTTGCTGTAGAAGAAATGGACAACTATGGACCTTCCCTACACTCATCCCGAACATCTCTAGCTACTTTCCTTATTGTCCTCCCTCTTTGTGGCCCCTTTTTCACTATTTTCCTATCACCCCTTTTTTCTTTTCTTTTAAAGAAATTAGTAAGGAGTAAGAGGCAGTAAACACTTTTAAGCAGTGGTAACTGGGTTTAAACCTGTTTGCATGGAGCTAAGCAATGTCTACACAGATTAAGCACTTTTCAGGCTGTCTGTAAGCCTATTTAACCGGATGTTAGCATTGTATACCACTGCGCAAACCCACGCAAACCCACTTACAACTGATTAAAAGTGCCTTAATCACTCTGCATCCAACAAGCTTTGTTCTGCCCAGCAACAAAATAAATCATCCCTTGCAAATCTCTAAACCAGGACCCTGCACACCAGACATACAGCAAGTTACCACTAAGCCATTGAACTCTAGACAAGTATGATTTTTTCTCAAACATATCATACAGCACAGTCATTCAACAGTAGGGAAATTGTATTTATATATGTATATGTATGTGTGTGTGTAAATATATATATATATATATATATATATATATATATATATATATATATATATATATATATATATATATATATATATATATATATATATATATATATATATATATATATATATATATATATATATATATATATATATATATATATATATATATATATATATATATATATATATATGTATATATATATATATATATTACATTCGGACATCGGATCCACACTCTGAACGTCTCACTGCAAAACATCTAACCAAAGGCACTGTAAATGGGGGTGAAGGGGCCCAAAATCGGGATCTCTTGTAATTATTGCCATTATCCCTTCCCTCACAGCTGAACTGATCTGCCTTGCAACAAAATAATCAGTACTTGCAAGTCCTGAACCAAGACCTTGCACAAAATAGCCACAACAAGTAACCAGTAAGCCATCTCAGCTGTATATATATATATATATATATATATATATATATATATATATATATACAGAGAGCGAGAGAGAGAGATAATATATAGAGATGGTGCACATCATATCAAACAGCCATTATTCCTACAGCTGCCAGCTTTTCAAATGGCCAGTGTCTGATTCTTTCCTACAAATGAGAATTATTGCATGAAACATATATCCACACAATGTAAAAGACATGACACCACACTCAGTTTGCATACATATAAATGTTTATTTGTTATCTATTTCAGTCGTTTATGCCATTTTTATAGCATTTAGGTGTTTGAAATACATAATTGATTAATGCAACTCTCAAAGAAAACATATAATACAGTAATCTGCAAAACATAACATACTTTGCTGTCTAGGCTAAAGCCTTCAAGTAGTACAACAGTGAAAAACACACTTGCCTTGAAGATGAGACTCAATCAGCATTTAATTATAGATGTAGTCCAACAGCCTCCAATTACACTCTGTACTCAACCCCTAGGGGGGAAAGGATCACAATGTCACAATGTAAATGTATCCGTTATATCACAATGCTTAACTTAAAGCATCACTATCACACTGACAAACAGAACTGTGTGCAAGACAGTAAGGTCTAGCCCACCACTGTTCCCATGGTGAAACATATGAAAATGTATAGCCATATACCTTAATGTTTCTTATTACTGATATCCCTCACATGTTGTAACAGCCTAGGTATAAAACATTTAATACCCCTCCCCCATAAAAAGTCTTACAAGGGCATATAATATTGTTCTCCATACACTGACCTCCAGACTGTACAGGGTCACACATGTTTTGTCCAGCTGTAGCCTGCATATATATAGACCCTATCCCACAACTTGTGTGGGAGTCCACAACATCACTGGAATGATAGCAGGAATGTCAGCACTAAATAATGATAGACCATTAACTATAAACCTTCTACTGCATGACATCTGGACAAAGCATGGTATATAGATGGAGGACAGAGACTAAAACAAAGGGCCATATTTGAAATATTGCTGTTATATACTGTGAAAGTTGCTAGTGTTACAGGATTGGTTACAACATACCCTTACTCAGGAATATGAAGTCAGAAACACAAATGGATGTTGCCATGTATTGATAGCAATCAACGGAGAGAATGCCACTGATATGTCAGGGACAAGACCTGTGTGGGGAACAGACAAAACATAACAACCAATCCTCTGGCCATCGTGTGGATAGGCCTACAGTTGAGAGCTATGCAGACAGACTGTATTCCATGCAAAACTAGCATGTACACACAAGCCCTGTAAAACTAGCAGTATTCAATGCATATAACAGCAATACTCACACACTGCCCCTAGGTCTGGAACCTTATACAAACATGTAGTTGGCCTGTGTGCACAACCTCTGTTGTAGGAGGTATAGCTACCTGTTGTCTGTAACACCCCTGACCACACACAGGAAGGATGTTTTTCATACAGGAAAGGTAAAGGGACAACGCCCACACTGTCACTCCATACAACAAAATAAAATGTGTACTGCTACTGATTGTTGCATTGCCATGACACTGATATGGGTACTACAGTAGGCATGCTTATCACGTAGTAATCAGAGAAGTGTACAACTGTGTTATGACTCACTGTCCATGCCTACCACTAACAGCTATATCAACACCCATACACACTGGATATCAATGTGTAATCACCCCTATTGGAATGCCAGGTCTGTGTGATGTATGTCAGGTCTGTGTGATGTATGCCAGTGTGACTACAGGAAGTCATGTCAAAACATTTCTCACTTCAAATGTGACCCATAACCTGCAAAATTCTATTTAAAAAGAAACAAAGCTGTTTCATGGAAGGTGAGAAACCATTGCCAAGTAAAGATGTGACATGATGTTAGAGTACAAATCAAGAAACCTGGATGCTTTAATCATCTCAACAGATATTTACACATACCAATGTTAGGGTGTGCACACACATTCAAATGGCTTACTGTACTGAGTATTGCTTTCCATATGCTGGATGGACAGGTTCATAACCCAGAGACTGCCCATGCTATGGAATAGACTTCCCATATATGTCAAGTAGATCACCTCACTGGCCCTCTTTAAAAGAAATCTTGATGAGTGTATTGGAAATAGACAATTCACCACAGGGATCACTCCAGTGGCTTTACTCAACAAAGGCACTGGGAACTAAGGATGGGTGGCACGATGCCAGGGTAATCCCATGGGCTAGGCTTGTAAAGAATCCAGGACCATTAGCCTAGTACACACCTATGAACCTATGAACCTATATATTTCCACAGGGCAGGTTATGTTCCCTATTGAACTGAGCAGGCTATAGGACACATCACAGGTGGGAATTGTGTTGACATGTGCTTTTGTGGGGTCATTTTCCAATTGCACAAGTACCATGCATTGTAACAGGGGTGTGTACAATTCATATCTACTGTAGCTATATGGAATCAGCAGTACCTTACCTGTACAACCATCCTCCACCAACAATAGAGTGATCCCCTTTGGTGGACACCACCAAAACACAAAGCACATAATAGGTTGCCATAGTGGCTGTACAGGGACACATAGGTGCAGTCCACAACTTGGAAGCAAGTGCACCTCTATCTGAGCAAGCATGTAGGTTCACAGGTGACCTCCTGTAAGGCTAACTATGACTAGAAATCAGACATATGCAAACCACCAAGGCCAGTTGCAACCATGTTTACACATATCTACGCAGTCTCAGAGCCAGTAACACAAGTCAATCTGTACTGGGGTAAAGCACACCTCATACACACATGCCATGGATACAGGTGACCTGCATCAGACAGGATAGGCAGAAACAGTGGCACCCTGTCCACAACAGTAGTACAGGGGGATATGCACTTCACCCACACTCCTGCCCGCATCAGTGGTGAGCATGGATATAATACCAACTGATGGCAACAACAGCAAGTTTCCATGGAGCATGAGAACATCACAGTTTGCCTCCTACATTAACACAGGCATGTGCTCACAGTCCTATCACACACTGCATTCAAACACACTCATGCCACCATCCACACACCATCCACATGGAAGATGGCCACTGTCAGCCCTCTACACAGAAATGAATGGTGTGTAGTGGGTTATGCCATTAAGTGTCCAACATTGGGGGAAGTGGGCAGGTCAGGGCCAGGAGTGTAATGCAAGATGTACAAGCCATGACAGCTTACAGTATTATGGTATAGTCTGGATTATTTGCAAGCAATACCCACTGTTGATGTGCACGTGGAAAACTGTATGAGGTCCCCTGACCTTTTTTCCTGTTTATGTCTTCCAGGTACAATGTCCTGGGAATGCCTGCCCACATAAACACCTCTAGAAAATGATGCTATAGTCCAGTTCCTCATAGTCCATCATGCCATCCTCTTTGGCCGCAGTGCCCAGGATTTGCTGGAGAGGACCAACCTGTGGAACAAGCTCATCCACAGGGTAATCAATGTCAGCCTGCACATCCGCAATTATGAACAGGTGTGGCATCACTGCACCCATCTGCAGTTAGGAGGGACCAGCTAGCCACAGGTGTGGATCATGCCATCCAGCCCCCACTTACACATGCTGAGGAGCTCCTCGTCAGCCTTGGGGCACCTGCCTGACAGCCAAGCCAGCAAGCTGAAGACAGCATTGTGGAGGTGGATGCCACCCACACAACAGACAAGGAGCATGCAGGTAAGGCCCCATGGCACATTAGTAGAACACTGTTGCTTATCCATTTTCATCTGTAAAGTATCAACATGCATATGTCAGATAAGATAGTCTGTTGCTGCAGTGTAGTAATGAACAGATGTTCATAATCTCTAGTATTGTGGGTTTGTACAGTTGATGTGCTGAAATGCTGTTCCCACCCTGTACCAGTGCCACAGGTATGGCTACTGACATTACGTCTCTCACACAACTATTTAAGTCCCTCTGGTATACAACTGAGGCAGCAGCCTGTAGCTGGTAAGTATGGAGTTGTTTGGTTCAGATTTGCCTATACACCGTCCATGTTATGGCCATGCTATTTGCCATGCACACCTGTAACACACCTACCCATAATGCACGCTGTACATGTTCACTTACTGTTGCTGTTAACTGCACTGCATCACAGTGGTCACCATGGTGGCATATCTGAAGGGTTTGTAAGAGTTCTGCAGTATACCTAACAACCTGTCAATGCAAGATGTGTGGACAGAGATTAACATAATGGTGGGACAAATGGCCTACAGTAGGGACATGTCTGAAACATTGCCCTTATATAGTGGCTGCAACAGAGTATACACCACTATTACAATAGCAACTGTTCATGATCTAAACAGCAGCAAATCACAATACCACATTACACACCTTTTACAACCTATAATGTGATCCTAACATGAGCAATGAATGTGTAATATGGAAACCTATGTTAGGACAACAAATATGAGGAATACATACCTTAACATACACTGGAAACATATGTGCGCACACACTCCATATGACATATTGTGGAAGCAGCTTGTGAGGTACTGACAGCATTCACTTTTCTTGAGTACAGACCTTCCATCAAGTACAGGGCCTCAATGTCACATCAAGTAATGGTCTGCTGTCCAAGAAGTATGTCCATGACATATGCCCACTCACCTGCAGCAGAGGTAGCTGTTCCTTGCACACATCTTACAAACCATGAAATGGATCCCATATCCAAAAGGTAGCACTCAGGAGTGGGAAAAGTAGCCTTACCACATCATTGCATATACCATGGAAAACAGTGCAGACAGTCATGTATGTGTGTATGAAGTATGCGACAACATTAATGTAGAAAATAAATAGATGCCCATCCAAAATAGATGACAACACATGTTGCAAACTGGTCATGGAGGCTATCCAGAAACATGCAGCAACACTGAGGGACTTACAGGAATGTCTAGCAAGTATTGCCTGTGCAGTATCTGTGTCAACAATCACCTGGGAATCTGCATACGTGTGCCTATAGGTTAGGGTAATCAGACAGAAGAGCTGTTCCACAGTCAACATCATCTAGGGCTCTCTACAGATAGCATATGCATAACATCAAGTCTCCCAAAGGCACGTGTTACAATGTGTAAAGGTGTCATGAGACCAAGGCTGAAACCTACAGACAGTATTCATAACGATACATGTGATGCACAAACAACACCTCACTCCACCTCAGGGCCACCATCCCCATTTTTACCTTGCTGGTGGCAGTGTACACCTTTAGGTTTGCTGTTCATTTGCAGGAACTAGGCTGTTAGACATGGCATTTGGAATTTGGAACACTGAAAAATAACACTCATGTGTGGCCCATAGTTGTCAGGCATCTGCAATATAGCTGAGGATGGGGAGGGGAGTCATCCTGAAACACAACAGTGAACTGAAGCATACATCCAAAGCTCGCTAGGAATGGCTGTATCTGAACACAGTAAAGGTCATGAATTGTGTCAGACATAACCCTGACTCTACAGCAATAGTGAAGCCACTGTGTGACCTCCAAGGGCTGTGCACATGAGGTGACCTTGCAATCCGGCAGAGTTGGGGGACATTTGTAGGGCGGAGTGACCAAATAATGGCAAGTGAAGATGGGCCATGCTAGTATACCCCTTCCAGGAATAGTGACTGCTGTAGTTCACTTAACAGGTGCTGCAACAAACCATTGTGTTAAGGGTGTGCACACTTATGTAACCCGCATATTGTATGCATCTCATTCGACACATTTGTTTGATACTGCATTGAATTGCACAGGTCATATGTCACATATCAGGTGTGTGTAATGTTAACATATGCAGTATGGTGGCCCTACTGCATACCATGGAAGAGGCTGGCATGTCAACAAGGGTGTGTACACTCCTCATATCCACATTAAGTTTTGAAGGTCGTCAGTGTAATCAGATTTTATTTCTCATGCATGCATTGCTGATGATGAGATCTGCAAATCAGAGGTCAGGCATTAACTATTGACATCAGTCCTCATATCATCCCAGGTATGTGTCAGACAAACACATAGGGGCTGTGAGAAGCAGAGCAAACATAACTGCCACACATATAGACATTCAGCAATGGTGTGTACATTCGGGAGGTATGGTACACAGTACATGCCAGTGTGCTGTACAGGTGCACAGCAATACTGTGTACATGGGTGCAGTGTGTTTCAGGGGAAGAGCTATCACCTACTAACACAACTCATGCATCATAGAGATGTATAATGTTGGTAACAAGAATTGAGTATGGCTGCAGTGCATGCTGTTGAGTGCCATATGTCATGCATGTTGACTGTTGGGTAATGAGAGGTTTGTGTAATATCTTTGTGCCACCTCACCTGTAAGTGTGTGTGTGTGTGTGTGTGTGTGTGTGTGTGTGTGTGTGTGTGTGTGTGTGTGTGTGTGTGTGGGTGTGTGTGTGTGAGCATGTGTAGAGGTAAACCATAACATACAGGTCTCAAAGTACATGTTTTGTTTGCCCCTCACAGGTGGCGAGGTGGGTTAGGGTCCTTCCTGGAGGCAAACTGATGTTAATGTACATACAGACTCTGACAATGATGATAGGCATGGTGAGGCACAGGCAGTTTTTTGTCAGGGGCTGAAGCTGTGCCATCGATTGACATCCCACTTTTATCCACCCCATCCCCGCACACAGTCTCAATGCCCATACATACCCCATCACCAGTGGCCATAGATGAGGGATAATTGGCTGCTGGTGGCATGCGGCAGGACAGTGTGGGGACTATGGCTGACCACCGAGGTACCACACAGGCAGATTTACAGGGGTGCTCATAGGAGGGTTGCTCGCCATCATGCCCCTGGCAGTTATGCCACAGCAGGTGTCACCAGACGCATGTTTCAGGCCATCATGGAGGCACAGGCATGTATGGAACATTACACCGGACAGAGTCTGAGGCTCCAGAGGGCTACTCATTCTGCTGTACTTGACAACATCCGTGATCTTGCAGGTGTCCACCATTATTTTGCAAAGGTCCTGGACAGACGGTTGGGTGAGATGGTGGGAATCCTCGACCGTGTGGTGTCTGTGGTAGAGCATGTGGTGGGAGTAGGGTAGTGGCCACGTGGATGTAGGTCAGCAACACCAACAGGCGGAGGTCTACATGGACATGCAACAACTCACGGCCGTTCCCATAGTGGCAGTACCAGCAACATCACTGCAAAGGGGGTGAGTCCACACCACAATGCAGCAGGCCACATGCACATGATCCTGGTCAGTCCCAACAGGGATGCGGATCCAGTGGACAATTGTCATCATCAGGGGAGAGTAACATATCTGGGCTTCTACCTGGTAGTGCCCAGTGAAACCCCTGGTAGGCATAGTTCCTGTGTCTGTGGCCAGAGACAGTGAACTGACACCCTGCCATGTACAGTCTGCAGCTGTCCAACAAACCCCTGTATAGGGCAACCACATGGCAGATATGTGTGCATACATACAGACACACTTCACCAACACAGCTAGGGCACCTCCATACATACACACACACCACATCTGCACAGCCCATTTAATAAAGAACCCCCTAAACCCACACACATGATGTCAACCAAATGGCTCAGCCTAAGCCTCTGGCAAACCTGCCAAAACACCCTATACTTATGATGATACCTGTGCCACATCCTTGTCATCCATACCATCGATGCAGGGACATGCTGATATGGTTCTGATGCATAGGTGAATGTCCTAAGATTTAGCAATGTAATGCTGTTGAACATATTTTCAGCTGGAATGATTAATGCTTACACATCAGGGTGTGTAGCTGTCCAGCCATGATGCATTATAGCTGCTATTAACACTGGCTGATTATGGTCTCCATAATGTATTCTGTGTTCTAGATGTCTATGTGTCAGTTACTGACAGACATCATAAAAACATCATAGTGAAGTACCACAGAAATCACAGTAATGATCCTGTGGAACACAGCAGAAATATGACCAATAAACATGGACAGTCTGACACAATCTGGTCAGTCCAGAGGTATACACAGAAATCCTTAATGCAAGATGTGTGGACCAAGCCTGACAAAGGGGATGTTTACAGCCACGACAATGGGAATATCACACAAATACTGGAATAGATAAGCTCACACAGTTGATGCATTCACACCCTCCAGTCTGTCCTAATACATATTAACCAGAAGAGCAGAGGTCCCAAGCCTACATACTTCAAACTAGTTAGTGACATACATATTCGCAGTATCCCACTGCTTTTTCAGAAATACACAACCAAATGCTGGCCAGGCAACAGTACATCTGACAAATATCTGGACATAACATCACACTAGGTAAATACACTGAACTGCTATACATGTCACAAAGCACTGTGTAAACTACAGGCAGACTGCTACAACACTGACCCAAATTTCCTATGGGGGAATACACATGTACTTACAAATATAGTAAGCACTACATGCATGTAACAGCATGGAGTAACAAAAACCAGTGTGAAAGTGCATACCCACAACCAATCTCAACACAGTCACAGTCACATTATGGTAAGTCTAATTAATAGTACAGTATATGGACTGTGTGAACAAAATTATCCTCATATTTGTCACTCACACACTAACCATACATATACTGGCCCAATTCAGAGTGTAGTCTGAAGCCTGACTGTGGTATGGGACATGTCTCAGTCTGGCCCTACAAACATATACGATGATAGGGTACCGGAAACTGGAGCAGCATGCAACATCAGATAGAGCAGGACCAAGAACACTGACATCTATCACAGTCTGTACACAGGCCAAGTAACATATTCACAATACACTGCTACACAATACTGACACTCTGTCAACAATCATCATAAGTACACAGACCTCACTACTGTACAAACTACAACAGAATGTCCAGGTTTTGTTCTCAAACATAAGGCCTACTATACATAACATGTCTAGCAGTCTGATATCTCACTGGCTTGTTATCAGGAATGATGTCAGTAAATAATGATATACTGTACATATGCACCTCTTACTGCATGACATATGGACAAAGGGTGACAGACTTGGGGGACAGAGGCACAAACACAAGGCTAGTATTGACATATTGCTGTGATAATCTAAGACATTCCCTGGTGTAACAGGGTTTGTTGTGACACATCACGTCTGAGGGATATGAAGTCAGTCACTCACATGGATGTCACCATGTACTGACTGCAATCATCAGAGTATGCTGCTGTATTTCTAAAGATAGGAAATGCTGGAGTAACACACTGCATCTAAGACTCCAAAATCTGGCCAATCTGCAGATAGCCCTACAGGTGAGAGTTTCCTCAACCACATAACACTGTCATGCCAGACTTTAAATCATGTAGAACAGCCATATCATTACAAACCCTGTTAAACAAACATTATTTCAAATGTAGAACAGCAATACTTACAGTCTGTCCCCATGTGTGGAACACCCATCTCCTGTTTGTTGGCCTGCTTCCACAGTGTATGTTGTAAGAGGTATTTCCAACTACCCCCTGTGATGCTGTTTGTCAGACACCCACATGAAGTCCTGCTCACAGTGAAGGAAAAGGGCCAACACCCACATGAAGTGCTTAGTTATAGGAGTGTGTTTCCTTGGAATTGGCTATAGGAATGATATTACAGCTGTTCCACATGCAATTAGCAAGTGGGGGTCTCCAATTCATGCACAGGCCATCAGCTGATCATGAGCATTACCTACAAAACTCAAGCTGCTGCCTATGCAAAACAGATGTACTTTTTCACATCCACCAGAGAGGGAGAGAGAGAAAGTGACAGAGAGAAAGTAAGAAAGGAAGGGAGTAAGAGCCAAGCATGTTTGTGTATGATCCGTGGGTGGAGAGTGGTATCTGGGTATTACAACAGTTGCCTATATTGTTTACTAATCCATACTGTCACATAGTAATTGCACATGGCTGTACACATTTATGGCTGAGGATTATCTACAACAATCTCTACAGTGTTTGAAAAATGTTGGCCTTGTAATGTGGACATTGGGACATATAGGATCTCAATTTAATGATGTAGCAAAACCCACACTGCAATTGATACTATCATTACACAATCACCCCAACACCCACACAGAATACTGATGACACACACACACTTATAGTATTGAGTTTCAAACCCCTACCTGACTATGTATTGTTATTATACTATTACACAGTTAATGCACATGCCACAGAGCTTACATGTTGGAGAAATGTCCAAAGGTATCTTTGAAGGTGAGTGACATCAGCAATAGTGCTAAAGGAGGGGTAAGGGAAGTATAAAAGTATAGTAAGTGTGAATGCCAACAAAATCAGGTGTCACCAAAGACACACACACACACTCTTTCACAGAGACCACACACAGTTGGCAGGACCAGGATTAGAACTCCTACCTCAAGAGGTTGTTATACTACAGTATTATGCAGTTATTGCAAGCGCCACAGAGCTTATAGGGCTGAAACATGGCCAAATGGTTATTTCAAGGTGAATGATATCAGCAGACATGCTAAAGTAGGGCAATGGGAGGTGTAGTGAGTGTGAATGTCTTCAAAATCATTCATCTCCACACACACACACACACACACACACACACACACACACACACACACACACACACACACACACACACAAACACATTTGCCAGTACTGAGATGCATAGGTTCATTGCTTTATAGGTGTGCAGTTGATGAATGGGCCTGAAGGCTGTACAAGGCCAGGCAAAGGGAATACCTTGGCATCAGGCCACATGACAATAGTCCCCAGTGTGGCTTATGGCTGTAGTCCCTGGAGTGGTCCCCAGGGGTGGGGATTGTATTCACCATCCACTCATCTGGGTTACTATTGTGGGTGGCCAGTGATGTGCACTGCTTCCCATGTATGTAATCTATATTCCATAACATGGACAGTGCCTGGGTTGTGCACATGTCCCACATGCATGTTCTTTGATGTGTGGAAGTGTACTTGAGGTCTCTGGGGCATGTTGTGTAGACAGATTGTTATCTTCTGATGTAGCATTCTGTTAGAAAAATATGTATTAATATGTGTATGTTTAATGCCAAATTAATAATCAAGTGTTTTTAATATGCTTTTCATTCTATTTTTCATGCACTATGATTTATATAAATGGAGTTTCATATGAGACTGAAAATATGCTTTTCTAAAACTGCAGCAGGCTTACTGAAACTTGCAAGTTGCCCTCTGACCTAGTAACTGCTAGCACAGCAATATTCTTGTTTATGCCTTGTGGAAATGTACTTGAGAAGCAGGTGTTTATCTGCTAGGTCAGAAGCATATGAATGAACAATGTAAATGTAATGATTTTAGACAAGCAGCCTTGTTCAGAGGATTGGAACCTCTGCAGCTGCAGTAATTTAGAGATAAGGTAGACAAAGGATTATTAGACAAATGAACTGCTAGCATTGTGCTTGATTTAGCTATAGTATCTTTAATGAAAGTAACCAAGGCCATGTTGTTTTCCTCAGGAAGTTTCACATAAAAATTGTTTAAATCAGCAGAAAATCATGGGAAAGATGGTCAGCAGATGATGATGAAAAGGTGGTAATCTGTTACGTCAGCATGGTAGGACAGGATTAATTTGATAACCTATAAAAATGAATGCATTTCCTGTTTCTGGTTAGACAAACTCTGTATTAGCACGTTTTTGTCTCCTTGCTGCAAGATTAAAGTGCCTTAACCTGAACCTACCATGTTTTGATCATTTTTAAAGTATATTTTTAATTTGACAGATTGATCCTTCGGACCGGAAAACGTATCTCTTGCTCTGGACCTAGGTCAGAATTGGGCCCGGTGGCATGCATCCATACAGAGAAGAGGCCAAATCGGCTCTTCTGTTTTGAAAGACCTCCAACTGAATTGTCGTTCGAAAGAGGCCAGCCACTGTTTCTGATCTGGGATTGGAGGATGAGTCAATGATCCGGTGGATCAACTCACGGAGGGTCAGGTAAGGAGGAATTACCTTATTTCTGTTTCAAGATCAGGGACTAGTTACAGAACTGTTTTTTGTCAGGTAAATTTGCCTATGCAAATTAGGGACAGAAAAAGGGGTTACTGTTTTTTGTCATAGATCAGGGAAACAGAATAGGTAGACAGTTATTCTAGATAAACTGTGAAAAGGTGTAGGCTTGTGGTACCACGTGATAGGAAGGGTTACGTAACAATTTACAGCTTAGCTAAGACACCAATGGGAAATCAGTGCACAAAAAGTTCCCGGGACACGCCCCTAACTGAAGACGCAAAGTATATGCAATTACAGCGTGCCGATAATGTTAAATATTACACCGAATGGGACGATAAGTACAAATTCGAGGGTAATTTAGATAAACTTGCACTTATGAAACTTGTAAAACAGTTAAAAATAGACGCAAAAGGTCAATTAAAAAAGGAGAGACAATTCGGAGTCCCTCAGGCGCACAGGTGGCTTGAGGAAGCAAATCGTAGGGAGCAGAGAATTAAAAATTCGAAAACAATGTTTTTAGACAAAGAAGACAATAATTTATTAATAGCAACTGCCCCTCCTTTGCCCCCTCCACTTCCGTTACCAGAATATGAAGCGAGTGGACGAGCTGATCCACCTCCGCTATACCCAGCTGTCCCTGCAAAAGCACAACCGTTTGTCAGGGATCCCATCGAGACCAGGTCTCGAACACGTGACTTGAGGAGGGAAATTGAATTAAATTAATTAAATAGAGCATCACAGGCTATGAGCGAAGAAGAGATATGTCCGCTCATAGAAGTACCGAATCCTCAGGCAGGACAGGCAGAACAAGATCCGACTCTTTTAGTTTATAGACCGTGGACACCGGAAGATATCCGGAAAGCCACAGAAGGTATTCCCCACCCAAAAGTGAATTTTGGAAAATTTTTAGAAGACTTACAGAGTATGAGATTAAGTTACCATTTGAATGGAGAGGAAGTAGAAAAAGTAGTTAGACAAATTGTGGGTCCAGATTGGCACATGATTAGTGGCAACTGGAATCCTCGTGACGCACAACTTAGACCACTCCCACATACTAATGCAGAACTGGATGGCAGAGTAAAAGGTCTAACAGACCGAATCTCTGAAAAGTGGAAGCCTAGGACTGATTGGACTTGCATTAATCAATGCATTCAACAGGAAGGTGAAACAGTTGATAGATATTATGCTAGACTGTTAGAGTGTTTTAATAATCACTGCAGAATGCAAATACCAGAAAACCAGACACATGATTCTTTATATGAACAACAGTTAAAGAATGCATTCTTGAAGGGTAGTATAACTCCCATTAGTAGCTTTATTACGAAGCATACGGTAGATCATCAAACAAGTAGATTACAGCCATTACTTGAATATGCTAGACATGCAGAAAGACATTTTAACAGTAAAAAGAAAAAGAAAACTCAAGTATTTTCAGCAGAAGATGGGTCAGAAGTATTTGTAGTACAAACTGGGAAAAAGGGTAAGAAAAATACCCAGGGAAATAAACAATCTGACAAACGATCAGAGGATTTCGAGGAAAGAAAGAAAAAGGGTGAGTGTTTTAAGTGCGGGAAAAAAGGACATTTAGCAAGGGATTGCAGGCTAAACAAAAAGGCGACTACAGAAAATAAGGAGGATGAGGAATGACTATATGATAGTCAGGAATCATTAGAAGAGAGTGAGCAGGGAAAGGTAAGTGTAAATGTGATAGCAGGAGAAGTGGATGTGACACAAGGGGTAGAGGATGTATATGAATACACAGACGTAGAAGAAAATGAAATTTTAGACCTAGCTCTTTTGAGCTTAGAACTTTACCTAGCAGACAGAAAACCAGAAGTGACGCTTCTGGTGGAGGGGAGGGAAGTTAAATTTTTGTGTGACTCAGGGGCTTCACGAACCCTGATACACCCTTCCAAACTACCGGAAGATACAGAATCACCAGATTATATACTAGTGAAAGCAGCTAATGGACAGCTGTATCGGGAGCCACTCTCCCGTGACATTACAATAATAGACCCCGTTTCAGGGATGACTCAGAAAAGTAAAATTGTAGTTTCTGCAAAATGCCCAGTGAATCTTTTGGGTAGAGATTTGATGCAGATATTTGGCATAGCCGTAGTTCCAACCATGCAGGGTATGGAAGCACAGGGACAAATGGACACTTTTGTAGTGCGACCGGAGGGTGAAATATATTATTGGTACAGCCAGGACTTGGTTACAACTAATCCAGGGGCAGTAACCAAAGAACTAATGAACGTAGCCATCAGCAAGTTCCCCTCCCTCGACATTGACAAACAGCATTTGTTGCATTGTACTCTATATTACTGTAAAAGACCAGGACCTGATAAAGATTATGAACAAGAATAGTTTCAAAACCATGCAAACAGGCTAGTATTGCGAAATTTGTACTGGGATACAGAAGGGAACAGTGTAGCAAGCTGTTCATTGCCCCAGGAATTTTTAGCACTTTACAAATCTAATCGACTGCCCCATGTTAGTTTGACTAAGAATAAAACTTTAAAATGGGCAGACTTAGGTGAAAAAGTCACAAGGTGGGAAAAGCAGACAAAATTAGAGCTCTCTGAACAGGGAGTACAGAACCAAAAATTGAATTGGATCGCACAGACACACCCAGCTGTACACTCACAGGCTAGTGAGGATAGCTGAGTATTACTCTTATTGGAAGAAGAGGAAAAAGCCTTGCGAGACATACCAGACATTCTCTGATCAGCAGGGAAATCAGATGTAGGACTAATACGAACAGCAGGACCAGTTACCATAACGCCAAAGTCAGATTTTAGACCCCAGAAAAGACAGTATCCCTTGAGAAAGGATGCAGAGGTAGGAATCAAACCTATCATAGCAGCGTTACTTAAGGAAGGAGTCTTAATAGAATCTCCTGATTCGCCATGTAATACACCTTTATTTCCTGTCAAGAAGGTAAACGGGGAATGGTGTATGGTCCAAGACTTACAAGCTGTAAATAATTCAGTTATACCTAGGGCACCAACGGTGCCAGATCCACATACCTTACTGAATGATTTAAAGCCAGAACAAAAATATTTTTCAGTGGAAGACATTAGTAATGCATTTTTCTCTATACCGATACACCCTGACAGCCAATATTGGTTTGCATTTACATTTCAGGGAAAGCGGTACACATATACCAGATTACCACAGGGATATTGTGAAAGTCCAACAATATTTGCACAGGAAATGGCAAGCAACCTGGCGGGATTTATCCCACCGAAAGGTAGTCAGATTCTACTTTATGTAGACGACATTCTGCTGGCAGCCCCCACCCAGCAAGAATGCAAGGAGGACACAATAGCTTTATTACAATTTTTAGCTACTCAAGGTCACAAAGTAAACAAAGACAAGTTATAGCTTTGGAGGAAACAAGTTAAGTACTTGGGATATGTAATATCCAAAGAAGGTAGAATATTAGATGAAGACAGAAGAACAGCAATTTTACAAGCACCTAGACCAACTACCAAGAAGGAAATGATGTCCTTTCTGGGAACTACTAATTTTTGTCGGAGTTGGATACCAAACTATGCTTTGGAATCTGCTCCACTGGCTGATTTAATATTTAAAAAACCGATGGCAGCACAAGACCTATTACAATGGACACCTGAAGCAGAAGCAGATTTCTGTAAGCTGAAACAATTGATAGCATCATCCTTAGTTTTAGGATTACCAAACTATAACAAGCAGTTTATCCAAACTGTAGATTGTAAGCAGGGTTATATGACATCAGTATTGACACAGCAACATGGGGACAAACAATGCCCCGTAGCTTATTATTCATCACAGTTAGATCCAGTGGCGCAGTCTTTGCCCCACTGTGTACAAGCAGTAGTTGCAGCTGCAGTGGCAGTGCAGGCTTCAGCCTCAGTAGTATTATTCCACCCTCTCACATTGAGAGTGCCTCATGCAGTTGCAATTATTTTACTGCAAGAAAAAGTAGCATATCTTTCTCCAGCTAGGCATCTTTCCTGTATGACCATTCTGTTGAGCCAACCTCATATGACAATTGAATGATGCACAACTTTGAATCCATCAATTTTGCTTCCAACCCCTGCAGATGGCAAACCGCACTGCTGCCTGCAGGAGATTGAGCAAAAGACATTACCTAGACAAGACCTTACAGATGTTCCCTTGGATGATGCTGAGGTGACATGCTATGTGGATGGCTCGTGCAGGAGGGGTCCTACAGGACAGAACCTAGTGGGGTATGCAGTCATTTCTGATACTGAAACTTTAGAAGCAAGATCTTTACCACACAACTTATCTGCACAAGCAGCAGAATTGATTGCCTTAACAAGGGCATGTACCTTAGCAAAAGGTAAGAAAGTGAACATTTATACTGACAGTCAGTATGCTTTTTCTACTGTACATGTTTTTGCGCAACAGTGGAAAAATAGAGGAATGATAACATCTACTGGTAAACCAATTAATCATGCGCAACTTATTTTAGACTTGTTAGACTCAATTCAGTTACCTAAAAAAGTAGCTATTTGCAAATGCGTAGCTCATACAAAACAACAGGATAGAATTTCAAAAGGTAATGCACAGGCTGATACAGCTGCAAAGCAGGCAGCCTCAGCCACAGGAACTTTTCTTTTGAGTGAGGAATTACAACCCTCAGAGACTTTAGATTTAGAAATGTTAAAAACAATGCAGACACTTACTACAAATATTGAGAAACAAAAGTGGATAAAACGAGGAGCAATCCTCGAGAAGGGACTGTACATCTCCAAGGAAAAGAAACCGATTTTGCCATCTAATTTGTTTAGATACGCAGCGTTGTTAAGCCATGGGCAGAGCCATGTCTCAACAGGGGGGATGGTACAGTTAGTGAATCGAGTGTTTACAACCTATGGGTTTACAAACTATACAAAAAATGTTTGTGCAGCATGCCTTGTTTGTAACAAGCATCATGCACAAGGGGCATTGAAGCCTAAGCGAGGGAATTTTCCTACACCACCATATCCGTTCCATACTATCTGTATGGACTTCATAGAATTGAATAAATGCAAGAATAAGAAATATTGCCTTGTTATTATATACATGTTTTCCAAATGGGTAGAAGCGTTTCCAACTAAAAATCCAGATGCAACTACTGTTGCAAAGATCCTCGTTAAAGAAATTATACCCAGATTTGGTATACCGGAAAAGATTTATAGTGATAACGGGACACATTTCGTGAACCAAACAATCCAACAACTCAGTCGTTATTTTGGAATATCGTTAAAGAACCACTGCGTGTACCACCCTCAATCTGCAGGGTTAGTAGAGAGACACAATGGGGTACTGAAAAATAAACTTAGGAAATTGATAGAAGAGACACAGAAAAATTGGGTGCACTGTTTGCCTTTAGCACTGTTGAGCATGAGAACTGTTCCAAATGTAAAGGGATTAACTCCTTTTGAAACTTTGTTTGGGAGGGCATATTATACACCTCAGTGGAAACCTCTCATGTCCACAGAGCAGGAGGCTGACAGTTCACTTGCAGGATATATGAGGCGATTTTTGAATAACAAACTTTTGAAGTTAAATTCTGTTTCAGATAAAGAGCAATCTAAATCGGAAGCACCAGTAGCCCCAGGCACTTGGGTCTGGGTGAAGATTATGAAACGGAAGAATTGGAGCTCTCCGAAGTGGGAAGGTCCGTACCAGGTACTGCTGTCAACACCCACTGCAGTCAAAATCGCAGAGCAAGCTTCCTGGATTCATTTGACGCACTGTAAACTGGTTAAAAACTTTGAACTGGACAAAAACTTTGTTACTGTTGCACAACAAGAACAAAATGGCCAGATACAGAGTGAGTAGAGACACTGAGCAATTTCAAAAAACTTGTATGATTGTTTTTATTGCAATATTGATCACACTGTTCTTTTTGCTGTGGCCGTACTTTTTTCCTGCCACAAAGGTTGAACTGATTAGACGTAATGAACCAAACATAGACTGGCATCCGAACTTTAACACTTATCAGGCAATTACACGTGTATACACAGAGACTTTCAATGTTTCGAACTGCTGGGTCTGTACGGCCATACCAACAGCATACGGGGGTTTGTTAATGACTGCTATCCCCCTAGGGGTCAATGAGACCTGGGAAAATCTGTTTTTTGATACAGTCGCTATTAAAGCGCAAGATAAGGTAGCACTGTATTTGCCTGTGACACAGAAAGGAATCGTATGTTTTTATAAAAATGACTCCATCCAAGTTGGATGGATTAAATGCAATGTTACTGTACAGTATAAATGTTATAGAAAACCAAATGATTTGAGTGGATTTTGTAGTACAGATTATGACTCATTTTTGAAATCTATGCATAAAACTCTTGATCAGGTACAGTACAATCCTGTACTTTTCAAACAGTTGTCAGTGATAGATAGGAAAATGTTTCATGCAGGGCAGTCATTTCGTAACAAAGTAATGACAAAGGTAGAGGACTGTTATTTTGTATGTGGTAAAAAGGCATATAAATGGTTACCTGAGAATTGTCTGGCAGTTGTTTTTTGGGATACCTGGTTCCGGCCATCCGGCACACTGCAGTTTTGCCTCAGGGGAGTATTCGAAATACTCGAGACGTAACCAAAAAGACTGTTACGAAACCTGAGAATCCAGTGGGATGAATCGAAGCGGGGTGGAAAGACCATCGTAATGTGGGAACCAAACTTGTGCACATGGACTTGAGCGATGCTGTTATATCCTGGGCAGGTATATCACCCATGTATGGCGGAGTCAAATCAATATGGGAGCTGCGAAAACTGTCCAAACTTCTCGAAATAATGAGTAATGCAACTTTTTCTGCCCTTGAACTGATAACTGATGAACTGAATGCTATGAGAACTGTAGTACTTCAAAACTGAATGGCTCTTGACTTCACCCTAGCGGCAAGAGGCAGAACTTGCGCTTTAATCAAAGAAGAGTGCTGTGCGTTCATTCCTGACCATCAGCATGAGATCAACGACCATCTCGAGGTGATTCAGCAAGTGTCAGCCATGACCAAACCAGGCCCAAACCCTCTGACAGAGTTTTTTCAGAATGCCTTCGGGGGGGTGGGGCTCCATCTTTATGAACATATTGATTGCTATTGGGGTAGGTTTACTCCTAATAGGAGTTTGTATTTGTTGCGGAATCCCCTGCATGAAGAAATTAATAAAAGAATTCATAGATATATCCGTATCTGAGACTATGTATCAAAGTACTGAATTTGAAGAGCAGCTAGAATGCGAGACACTTTCATAAAAGTTTAAACTGAATGACTTTCTTAACTGCAAATCCTAAATGGAAGAGGTTGGGAAAAGAAGCAAGCTGTTTATCCTTTTTTGAAAATAGAATAAAAAGTATTAACAGGAGGGAGATGTTAGAAAAATATGTATTAATATGTTTATGTTTAATGCCAAATTAATAATCAAGTGTTTTTAATATGCTTTTCATTCTATTTTTCATGCACTATGATTTATATAAATGGAGTTTCATATGAGACTGAAAATATGCTTTTCTAAAACTGCTGCATGCTTACTGAAACTTGTAAGTTGCCCTCTGACCTAGTAACTGCTAGCACAGCAATATTCTTGTTTATGCCTTGTGGAAATGTACTTGAGAAGCAGGTGTTTATCTGCTAGGTCAGAAGCATATGAATGAACAATGCAAATGTAATGATTTTAGACAAGCAGCCTTGTTCAGAGGATGGGAACCTCTGCAGCTGCAGTAATTTAGAGATAAGGTAGACAAAGGATTATTAGAGAAATGAACTGCTAGCATTGTGCTTGATTTAGCTATAGTATCTTTAATGTAACATAACAAGTATCAAACTGAAAGTAACCAAGGCCATGTTGTTTTCCTCAGGAAGTTTCACATAAAAATTGTTTAAATCAGCAGAAAATCATGGGAAAGATAGTCAGCAGATGATGATGAAAAGGTGGTAATCTGTTACGTCAGCATGGTAGGACAGGATTAATTTGATAACCTATAAAAATGAATGCATTTCCTGTTTCTGGTTAGACAAACTCTGTATTAGCACATTTTTGTCTCCTTGCTGCAAGATTAAAGTGCCTTAACCTGAACCTACCGTGTTTTGATCATTTTTAAAGTATATTTTTCCTTTGACACATTCCTGACCTCATTTGGTGAGACCTGGCTATGTAACTGTGGTCATGCTTGCACCTACATTGACAGCATGATACAGGTATTCAGTGGTGTTAGTAGCATCTGTCCATACAGGACATGTGTATAAGGCATGGTATTCCCTTTGTGGGTTACATTTGCAGACTCTACAGTTGCTGCAGGCGTCCAGTGGGGAACATAGCAAAAGGGCCACTGTACACATTTATTTGCCTACTGCGGGGATGGAACAGGGTGCCATGTCCTTTTACCTGCTTGATAACACACACTTAGCCAGGAGATGTAACATATCAAAGTATTTTCTGATGTCAGTAGCACTGTTGTGGTCAACAGGCATGTAGTCCACTGCAATCACACCGTGGTTACTATCTGTGAAGCAATATGCAGGTAACTACCAATATAGTGGTTGTTGCCTAGCCAAGTGTGTTTGTGTATGAGATGTGGGTGGAGAGTGTTCTCTGAGTAATAGAAGGGTTGCCTATATTGTTCACCAATCCATAATGTCACATGTAGGGCTATGGATTGTCTCCACCAACCTCTCCAGTGTTTGACATCTGTTGTCCTTGTAAGGTGGACATTGTGACATATACTAGGTCCTCAACATAATAATTTAGCAAAACCAACCCCACAATGGATCCTATTATTACACAATCACAGTAACCTCCCAACAGGATATTGATAATAGACACACACACACACACACTTGCCAGTACTGAGATTCAAACCCCTACCTAGCTATGTATTGCAACTACAGTGTACCGCATTTATCATATGCGCCATGCAACTTATAGGATATATGTTGTCCCAAGGTATTTCTAACGTGAGGAACATCACCAGCCCTTGTAAGTACTGGCATTGAGTGATGTAGTGGGTGAGAGATCCCAAAAATAGTTTTATCTTGCACATGCATTTACCAGGGGTGAGGTTCAAACTTCTATCTAACGATCTTTACGGACCATTATGTTTACACATTTGCCACATTCACCATTGACCTTACATGGTTTAGGGTTGGCAACAGGTACATTTAAGGTGGATGATATCTGCAGGACTGCTAAGGGCAGGCTCTGAGATGTGTACTGGGTGTAAATGGGGCCAAAATCTTTGAGATGCAAACATACATATGTACAGACACAAACACTTGCCACACATGAGATGCAAATCTACACCTATGTAATTACTGCTACTACATTGTTCTGCATTTATGGCATGCGCCAAATAGCTTACATGTTATAACTTTGTGCCAAGGTATCTTTGAAGGTGAGTAACATCAGCAGTGGTGCTAAAGAAGGGGTAAGGGGAGAGTAGTAAGTGTCAATGTCCATAAAATCAGGTGTTATCAAAAACACACACACTCTCTCACACAAACACACACAGTTTCACAGTTGCTATCTCTGGGATTAAAACTCCTACCTAACTAGTATGCTACACTATAGTATTACACAGTTACCACAAGCGCCACAGAACGTATGGGGCTGACAATTCTCCAAAGAGTTATTTCAAGGTGACTGACATCAGCAGGCATGCTAAAGTAGGGTAATGGGATGTGTAGTGACTGTGAATGGCCTCAAAATTATTCATTTTCACACACACACACACACACACATACACACACACAGACACACACACACACACACACACACACACACACACACACACACACACACACACACACACACACACACACACACACAGTTTCACATTTGCCATGTCTGGGATTAGAACTCCTACTGAACTAGAATGCTATAATATAGGGTTACGCAGTTACCGCAAGCACCACAGAACTTATCGAGCTGGCATTTGCACAAAGGGTTATTTCAAGGTGACTGACATCAGCAGGCATGCTTAAGTAGGGCAATGGGAGGTGTAGTGACTGTGAATGGCCTAAAAATCATTCATCGCCACACACAAACAGAATTTTACAGTCGTCATGTCTGGTGTTAGAACTCCTACCTAACAAGTATGCTACATTACAGCATCACATAGTTATCACAAGCACCACAGAGGTTATGGGGTTAGCACTTGTCCAAAGGATTATTTCAAGGTGACTGACATCAGCAGGCAAGCTAAAGTAGGGCCATAGGAGGTATAGTGACTGTGAATGGCCTCAAAATCATTCCTTTCCACACACACACACACACACACACACACACACACACACACACACACACACACACACACACACAGACACACACACACACACACACACACACACACACACACAGTTTCACAATTTCCCTGTCCGAGATTAGAACACCTTTCTAACTGGTATGCAGCAGTATTGCACTATGCAGTTATTGCAAGCCCCACAGAGTTTATGGGGCTGGCATTTCTCCAAAGGGTTATTTCAAGGTGACTGACATCAGCAGGCATGCTAAAGTAGGGCAACGGGAGGTATAGTGATTGTGAATGGCCTCAAAATCATTCAGCTCTACACACACACACTTTCCATCTTGGGTATTAGAGCTTCTATCTAACTAGTATGTCACACTATAGTATTTACTCAGTTATCACAAGCGCCATGGAGATAAGGGGACTGGCGCTTGTCCAAAGGGTTATTTCAAGGTGACTGAATCATCAGGCATGCTAAAGTAGGGCAATGGGAAGCGTAGTGACTGTGAATGGCCTCAAAATCATTTATCTCCACACACACACACACACACACACACACACACACACACACACACACACACACACACACACAAACACAGTTGCCATGTCTGTGATTAGAATTCCTACCTAACTAGTAGGCTACACTATAGCATTACACAATTATCACAAACTTGTACAAAAGGTTATTTCAAGGTGAATGACATCAGCAGGCATGCTAAAGTAGGGCAATAGGAGGTGTAGTGACTGTGAATGGCCTCAAAATCATTCATCTCTACACACACACAGTTGTCATGTCTGGGGCTAGAATTCCTACCTAACTAGTATGCTACACTATAGCATTACAAAGTTATCGCAAGAGCAACGGCGCTTATGGGGTTGGCACTTCTATAAAGGGTTATTTCAAGGTGACTGACATCAGCAGGCATGTTAAAGTAGGGAAATGGGAGGTGTAGTGACTGTGAATGGCCTCAAATCTTTCAACTCAGCACACGCACACACACAGTTGCCATGTCTGGGATTAGAACTCTTACCTAACTAGTTTTCTGTACTATAGTACTACCCATTTATCTCAAACGCCATGCATCTTACAGAGCTGAGATTTGGCCAGAGGGTTATTTCAAGATGACTGACATCAGCATGAGTGCTAACATGGGCAATGGGAAGTGGAGTTTGTGTGAACGGGCCATAAATCATTCTGGAAACACACACACACTCAGTCACACACAATGTTACATTTGACAGGACGGGGTATACAAATGCTAGATAAATACTGATTTGTACTAGCGTGTTACACAGTTATCACAAGCACCACAAACACTATAGGGCCGAGTGCTATCAAAAGCAAATGTCTACACTGATTGACATCAGCACACGATGTGTTATTGGCCAATTGGATGTGTGGTGGGTGGGACAGGCCTCATGATGGAAATCTCTCTGTCACTGTCTGTCTCTCTCTTCCCCACATCTCTGTGTGTGTATGTTTGACATATTATAGTGTGATGGCCTTGGCTATGTGTGAGTATTCCTATCCAGTGTGTGTGCAAAGCATGAATGGTGTACAATGTGGTGTGTGTGCACAGACATCTGTGACTGACAGATATGTATAGTCCACTGTGTTGTCAGACATGGGCTTTGTTTCTCTAAGTGTTGGAGCATGCCCAGTATGACCTTCTGTACTGAGTGTGTGAATCCATTCCAGGTAGGTTGTACTCCAACCCAGGGTTTGGTGTTCTACACCTACAGCTAGCAACCTGTGTCTGCAGGATATCTGTTGATAGGTTGACAATATCAAGTCACAATGGGCGACAGATAGTGGGATACTGTAACTATTGCTGTCTGTGCTGCTTGTGTTACATGGTTAGTGTTAGCAGAGATATTCAGACATATGTATTGTTTTACACTGTGATGTATTATGTCATCAGCTACTGACAGATATACTTATTTGCTCACAGTTATTTCCTGGGAAATACAAGATGAATGAAGCTGGGTCCAGTATTGTGGACTGCAGCCTAAATATTCTTACACACTCATACCATTCTGGATGGGTAGCTGCAGACACTTGCTGATGGGTCTGTGTAAATGGTCCAGCACCTTGGTACTGTGGTGGCTGAGGATCCCCTGCTTGTACATATATCAACGTAATAGAATGGCCATATCCTGCTGTGGCCATACCTCTCAGCTCTACAGATTCACCCAGGTTACCCAGAGGCAGGGCTCATACATCTGGTCATTTTCCCTTTACATTGTGGTTTACAAGCAAGTTTGTAGCCACCCATTACTGGGTTTGCAGGCAGGGGTAGTATGGGCACACATCAGAGTTTCAGACTTCACACACTTCATGACGTCCATGCTTCTACACCCCCCCACTCTGTTATTCTATCCTCTTCCTAACATTAAGCGAGTGATATCTGAGAAGTATCCCTATGGATGTCCCTTCATCCCAGCAGTATTTAGAGGTTGGTCCACAGTTCATGCAGTAGTGGACATGCTATTGGGATTTGTCAACATGGCTTTGCATTTGCGTTCTGTTGAGTGTGTTATGTTGTTAGTTGGGACCCCATGAGATACCATGCATTGGCAGTATGGGTGAGGCACATGCCTTTGACAGAGGACTGCAGGATATTTGATAGTGATACAGGCCATCTGTAGCAGGACAGTGCATTCTGTCACTCCTACATTCCCAGGCTGCGAGCCACTAGATTCTCCTGGAGTGACAGGGTAAGTGTGTGAGGTGTTAATGGCAATAGTTCCCGTCCATATTAATCCATTGGTCAGGATGCTGGCAGGGTGCTGCTTACAGGTAGGGACACACCTGCATGGAACACCTCTTCAGCATGCTGCATTCTACGGGTATTCCCATACAGAAGTGGGGGGTCATACTGTACTCATTCCTAACAGCAAGGATATGACCTGTGATAAACCTGTGGCTGATGGTGGGGTGAGCTGAGTGCATGTGTGATATGGAAGCTTCTTGCAACTGACTCACAGATATACCTGGGACATTCCCCTTACGATGCCTTGTGCGGGGACATAGGCAGTCTCTCATTACTTCATAACTGTGCCTTATGTGGTCTGCCAATGATTGGCCAGACTACACCAGTATTCCATACTACACAGACAACTAATGTGCTGCTAACCTGTATGTACAATTCCTAAGGTGTGTGCAGTTGACAGTTACATTTTATGTACTCTGTCTAGGGTACTTCCATCTGTGTACTGTGTGTATGGCTGGGCCCACATTCATGGCATGTCCATTTTTCAGACAGTGACAGATATTGATATCTGGACAGTGAGTATGGACAACTGCTGACATGGGTATTGCTGAGATGCATTGCACTTGGCACTACAGTTGTCAGAACATGGCCCTGTCATCAACAGTACTGGCAATAGGCCAACGAGACACTACTCTCCATGCCTACATGCTGAAAACCTCCAGGCAATATTGATCACACAACAACCTAACACACGGACCCCTGCATATTGTACACATGCAACAATCTATCCTGTAAATTGGGTCAGCTCAGGTAATCTGTGCTCTACTGTTATTAAACCCACACGTATATATAACTGCATTTCTACATAGGATTGTGGGGTGGGGGCACATCTGATGACTTTAAACATTTGCTATGACTGTACTGGTATTTCAGGTACTCTGTTGGCTTCCATTTCATTTTGTATTCTAGCCAATCATGCAGACTAGAGGCATATCAGTAGAGTACAGATCTTAGGTTTTATTGACCTACATTTCAGTTTCAGACTTCTTACCCTTCAGAACTAACATACAACTGCCAGATCGTTGGAGTCTATCTGTGTAGGTCTGGAGGGGGGGTGCTCACCATTGCCATCAATTTGAGGCCTTAGCACAGCCTTTCTTTATGGTCATCTATACCTGTCCTGCTGGCTGAGGCTGGTGTTGGGTATGTGAGCCTCACTGACATGCATGTGTGTATCCTATGGACACACATTTGGGCCACCACATGTACTGCAGTGGAATTTGTCACCTTGTCTAGTACTGCCTACTTTGTTGACACCAGTATTTGTTATGGATTTTATGCTGCCCACATAGGTGTCCACTACCTGCTGCCATCCCATTCAGCCACCGGATTCCCTTGCATGCTCACATCCATACCATAGATAGAATTAGCAGAACATACGACTCCATTCAGCAATTGATTGGAAGAGTGACTTACCTTGTGGCTATGCCAGTATTGAGGATGGTGCTGGAGGGCTGACTATGTCAGATGCACATAGTACACTCCTTATATATGGTAAAGCACAGGTAGTGTCATGTTTGGCATCCCTTTTACTGTATGTATGAGTCAGAGAGAGATGTCATTCCCTGGGTCCCTTCCGTGTCAGTGTATGTGCTATGTGTTGCCTCTTTACCAAAGCCTGGGCATACTGGGCATGCCACCTTCTGCCTACATGGGCAGGCTCAGGTTGTTTCTCCTCTGGTGCCCTCTGTGCCTGTGATGACCTTAGCAATAGTGGGGGGCTGTGTGGCCTTGCCCCGTGCTGTTCCTGCTGCAGCTGTTTCTACAGGATCATATTGTGTAGCATGGCACATACAATGAACATTTTTGTACATGTAGCTGGAGAGTACTGGAAGGCACCACTGGATATGTCCAGACAGCAGAACCATAACTTGAGCATCCCAAACACATGCTCTATTATGATTCTGGTTTGTGTGTGTGCCTCATTATAGAGTTGTTGTTCAGATGTGTGTGCATTTTTGATGTGTCATCAGCCAAGGATCCAGTGTGTAACCAGCATCCCCCACTAGGTGGCCATATGGGATGTCCCCACTGGCAAATGTCTGGTACAGCTGTGTCATATGCCAGATGTGGGAGTCGTGATGGCTTCCAGGGCTTCCAGCACACACATTCAGGATAATGCCCTGAGTATCGCACATGACCTGACAGTTGATGGAGGGAAAGCCCTTGCGGTTTATGTAGACCCTACCCCACTCACCGGGTGGTGCTTTGATGTGTATGTGCATGCAGTCTATAGCACCTACTACCTCAGGGTATTCTGCTATTTGGTGGAAGAGATGCATATTGATGGTCAACGCCTCACGGGTGTTGAGGAAATATATGTGCTCACTGGCATGTGATGTCATGGCATCCGAGAACTGGTGGAGTACCCTGGATGCTGATGCCTGTGAGATCCCCATGATATCCCCAGTTGGCCTTTGGAAGGTACCTGTGGCTAGTATTCTTAAGCCTACACATACCTTGGTATTCACTGGGATGGGTTCCCCTCTGTTGTTTCTGTGTGTGAGGTGTGGCCGACACAGCTCAACAATTTGCTGTAGAATGTCCCTGTCTACCCATAGCGCTCCACTATCTCCAGCTCATGTACCCCCTGGTAGGTTACCCTGGATCTGCACACTCCTCCTTCTCTTCACTGTGGGTTGGTCATCAGCATTCACACCCTCACCACCCTCAGTCTCTTCCACATATTGATGTATGAGAGCAACAGGCCCTAACATTCTGTTAGTTTTGCCAGGTAAAATTTCCCCATCTGTGTACACCGGTGGGTGTAGAGTTTGTGGGAAAAAACAGAGTGAAAGGTGTTTGCATAGTTTATAGTAGTGTGCTGGGCTGGGCTGCTGCCTGTGTAATTGGCTGATTCTGATACATTTCACCTGCCAGCTATGCTAGTTCTCCTTGATTGCCTTCCTACTGCTGTTTTCCCCTTCCATTGCCTTCCCATTTAAGCCCCAAGTTGTGCTGCGCATACCCAGTGCTCAGATGTGAACAGAGCTGCTATTTCCTGTGGGGTTTTTTTTGTTTTTTTTTTTTGTCTAAAACTCCCGTTTAGGCAATATAAGCACTGCTAGGCAGCCTCAGACACACCTCTTCCTTAGCTGTGCTTAGCTAAGGGCAAACATGGGCCACAGAGCTCCAATACGCTTACAACATGCATGGCACTCCCCTTTATGAGGTCATTTATCTCTTATATTTATACCTGTACCATGGTGTTGATGCACCTACACGGTTGGGTACAAGCTAACACTGAGAGGAATTCTGTGATTCAGTATCAATCCCCTCATTTGCATAAAGCAGAATGATAATTCACAGTTACCCCACTCACACTGAGCCTTCCCCCTTAGCAACCACTATTCCCTGGTATTGTTGTCTTATGCATGTCATTGACTATCATGGTAAAATGTTGATTTGGGTTTAAAACTTATTTCCAACTTTTTTTCTTATTTTCGGGCTGATCCTGTTTGCACACCACTGCCCTACGCTTAAACGGCCGAAATCAGCCAAAAATAAAAAAATAAAAGTATTTTTTATAATTTTGCAACTATTTCCCATGCTAATGGCCAAATCATGCCTACTACATTGAATACATACTTTCTTTGGAGCTGTCATACCTCCGTTTTTTTAATTTGCAGAAATGTATTCGGTTAGTAACCAAATACATTTCTGCAGGTTACACTATTCCTGCACAGATGCCTGCCTGCTTTCTGGATTGCTAATTCACCTCATTTACATGTATTTCACCAGCAAATGGGGTAATTAGCATACAGCAGTGGTGTCCGTGCAGGAATAGTGTGCTCGTGCACGTCCTGGGACCTTGTTCCTGGATCGTTCGTCGGCCATATTGCCTGCAGCAGCTCTTGCATTATTCCTGCATTCCGTGCAGAGCTTGCTGAATCCTGGGGTTCATTTTTTAAAGTCTATATAATATGGGATCCACCTATCTTAAAGAATTTACTGCCTGCTATTATCCACTTTAAGCCTTGTGCTCTCTAGCCTTGGGTTGGATCTGTTCTTTGGGTACACATCAAAATGTCTGGGGTATGTACTTACTAGCTTTCTGGGTCTATGCATTTGAAATATGCTATTGGCCTGCTCCACGCTAGACTCCTCTTTATGATTTAGAATGTTTAGGCAATTATTTTAACTAGTGAGAGCATTGTGTATTAATCTTTTACAAATGTGTTTGTTTGAACTTGTGACTTACTTATTGTGTTAAGGAAATAAGTGCATTTGAAGCTGAAACTGAATATTTGCAATTGGCTGAGAGAGTGCTTTGGAAAAAAAATGCATTCAACAAAAATGGGAAATGTTCAGTATATTACTGCAGAATTTTAGTGCTCATCTGTATATGACACCCCGAACCCAAGTGCAAAAATGGAAAAATGGGGTTTTGGATGGATGGATGGATGGATGGATGGATGGATGGACGGATAGATTTCAAAAACTGATGTCACAAACAGGAATGTTAAAGATACAACTGTTTCAAGCTCAGTTGAACAGTTAGGCTGAGACTGTCAGATATGGTAAGGACTCTTTAATACTACTGCACTGAAAACATCAGGGGAAAAGGATAACTCCCAGTTCAGAACTGGCTAACTTGTCTACCATGTCTGCAGAAGTGATATGTGTATCGAGCAGAAAAGAGGTGCACATTATAAATGCAAATGAACTACACATCATGAAAAACAATGGCAATGTAATACACAAACAGCCATAATGCATACAAAAGCTGTCTATGGAGCTACAGAGGGTGGCCATAGTGGTGCAGCGGTTAGCGTTGCCGCCTCACAACAAGAGGTTCTCTGGTTTGATCCTCAGCTGGGGTGCTTTCTGTGCGGAGTCTGCATGTCCTCCCTGTGGTCGTGTGGGTTTCCTCCGGGTGCTCCGGTTTCCTCCCACATTCCAAAGACATGCTGTAGGTGGATTGGATACCTAAATTAGCCCTAGATGTGTGTGTGTGTGTGTGTGTGTGTGTGTGTGTGTGTGTGTGTGTGTGTGTGTGTGTGTGTGTGTGTGTGTGTGCGCGTGTGTGTGTGTATAAGGTTGGGTGCCGGGCTGGCAACTCAACACTATAAAACTCCACTGACAATCATGAGTGGACAGATGATTCACTGTGGCGACCCCTAACTGGGAAAAGCAGAAGAAAGAAGAAGACTGTGGAGCTACAGAGGTGCACAAGCTGAAGGGGAAGCCACAGAGCAACTATTGAAATGAAGCTTGTTTTCCCATCAGCCACACCTCCAACACAGATGCAAACATAATATCTGACATAATTTCCAGCATGTTTCCTAAATAATGCTGCCACAATTATAGTAGCATAAGAAGACAATGGCTATTCCCATAGGCATTGTTTACACACACACACACACACACACACACACACACACACACACACACACACACACACACACACACACACACACACACGTGTATGCATACAGACACAGTTCAAATCCGTCAGGTTTGCTATGTAAAGCTACCACTGCTAGAATAAAAAAAAGCACTCCAAATGTTTCAGTTAGCATCTCAAGATGTACTAATAGAAGTACAAACCAATATGAGCTGATTAAATATCAGCATGATGTACTGCTATGACATCAGTCATGGATTAGGGAGTCCAAAACAGAAAAATGAGCAGCAGTACTCATAAATAGGCATTATGTAACAAAGCAGCTAATTGATTTTTTGAATGGCAATGCACAGGTCTGCATACTACAACTACTAGCAATGATACCTGGTGTGCACAGAGCTGTATCATGCATGTAGCTCTGCAGCTGGTTCCCAAAAGCCAAAACACAGTCAGTAAACAATATGTGCAGTGCTGCCTTACTGTGTCATTAGTAGAGAGGTGTAGCCTCTTTCAGCAGTCCTACTCAGTATCAGCATAGTAATGTTGCCCCACCAATCTCTTCAGAACGATAACACAGGTAGACAAAATATAAGCTGTCAGAAAGCAGCATCTTATAGACAATGGTTCTAGTCCTACTGTACAAGTTTTTAGAATGATGAAGCCATTCACAGAAAGACTGCAGTTGCTCCCCTCATATGTGACAGCTGTGCCCCCTGTGTGCAGCATTTGACCTGACTGCTGCACCTTTTACTAACAGAAATTCACAACTTGCATGGTGCAGTGTGCCCTTAAGAATGACAGCCATGCATTTCAGATGACAGCCTTCTCCCTGGATACCATCTGTATACTGTACATGTGTTGATGCTCATTCTGTATGACTGTTTGCCCTCTAGGATGACAACCCTCCTTATCCCTCTGGTTATGGCCAAGTGTCCCATAAATTGCAAAACCTGTTTTCTCAGATTTTTTCTACATGGCCACCATACCTCTCAAACATACCGAATGCCTCGGTATTTACCGGTTTTGAGGTCAAAATAATGGGGTGCAACAAATTCTCGAGTGGTCCCTTTAATTTCCAAATTTCCCATTTTATTTTCAAATTTTTGGAAAGTCATCATGTACAGGGGCGCACATGATGACATCAGCATCATGAGCAGATTGTCAGCCTGTCAGAAACTGGCTGAGAGTTGGAGGAGGTGTATACTACTGTCTGTTTATTTGTATGGTAATGTGTTTGAGTCCAGTGGCATAGTTGGGGGCAAGAGGGGTGGCACTTTTGGAACTAATCATATAGTTTCAATTAATAATAATACAAAATAAAACTTTAAATTAATAATACAAAACAACATTGACCGCCATAGTAGCATCACGTCATTCTTCCAGTCCCGGTCACATATGTTCACCTACACAAGAGATTGCTGTAAATCTCCTGCTGTTTTGCAAGGCAAGTTTGTATTGCATATGGAGTTGGAGTTTGCAAAACAAGTTAGTGCATGTGTCAAGGCATGTTTGTATTGTGTAAGGAGTTGGAAAGGTGTGTGGTATGTGTCAAGGCAAGTTCGTATTATGTAAGGAGTTGGAAAGGTGTGTGTGAGTTCGTATTGTATAAGGAGTTGGAAAGGTGTGTGTAAGTTTGTATTGTGTAAAGAGTTGGACAGGGGTATGTAAGTTCAGCTTGTGTAAGGAGTGTGTTAAGGGTAACTGGTGGTTAGAGTTACTCAGGCTCAAACTGTGTATCTTGGGTACAAGAAGCAAGAGCCTGAATTTTCTCCTAATACCACCACTTGTGATTCAAGGAGCTGATGTTTCCATAACTCTGAACTGTCCAGATTTTCATAGAATGTTTGGGTCATAGTTTTGGTCTGTTTCTCTTAAATTTTGTGGTTTTCTGGCAAATCATTTAGCACTGAATTCACTAAATAATGTTAGCTATTTGAGTTTCAGTTTTCCCATCTTTCAGAAAACACATGGTAGCACACATTATTTTATTCTAGCAACTTTCTAAGATTATACAACCAATGTTTAAAAGATGTCCCTGGTTTTGGGCCTTTGTCCCCCCCCCCCCAATAAATTTTGGCTTTTTCCAGATTTCTTGTACTGCATAGTTCTTCAGGGGGAGAGAAGTTTAGGGCTCTTATGCCAAAGCTGTGCACGTGTTGTTAGTAACACAACAGATAGTATACTTGTTTTTGATGCAAAAGGCTATGGGTTCTACTCCCACAGTATGTAGATGGATTGCTGATATTGATATTGTACTGTGTTGTACTTTTAAAGGGGGTGGATGATGCAGTCCTGAGAATCTCCTCTTTGGTGGAGATATCTAGTAACTATGAACCTGTTATCAGTTTGCCATCCATTCCCTATTGCAATATTACTAGCTTATCATGTTTTGTTAATGTAACATAGGCAATTTATTCTTCAAGGGCAATAGGCACTTTAATGGTAGATGATCATTTAAAAAAAAAAACAGATAAAGGCAATGTTAGTTCAGGAGCCTAAATGTAAGTATTTCAAAGGTAATGTTTTGTAGGGATAGTTCTGCAATAGATTGCTGACATATTTTCCATTGAAAATATTGTGTCATAATGATGATCTTTATAGAAATTATATTGAATGTATTCCTAGTGTTAGTTAATTACGTATATTATTACAGTTATTTGAATTCAATTATTTGCTACACTTCTCTGCTTTGAAAGAACTGATTGCATTTGCCAAAAAGCACTCAGTCTATAAATCTACCTATCTGCTGATTTCCTCTGTTTAAAATCCATCTCACTTATTTTCTGGCTGTAGAAGGCTGAAGCATTTAATTTTATTTTTATAAAAGAAAATTGTATTTTAGTTTTGCATTTTGCACAAGCTCAAAGTTTTATACACGTTCAAATATTAATTTAAATAAAACACTGTTTGTTCTGTTTATTTTGTGTGTAATGTTTTGTCTGTTCTTCAATTTGCGGTTAGAAATTGGTAGTCCACAATTCCACAAGAGTGGGCAGGCTTACATAATCATGTGTGCAAATTTTATGTTAAATAGTTTACATATTTGTACCTATTTTTCATGGTTCCTTTGCCCAGATTTTGTATGATTTCAGTTGAGAAATATGATTGTAGAATCTGCTGCAACTATATACACTTAGTAGTGGAGTGGGTGAGTCTGATGCTGGAAGTACTCTATAATTTAAAAAGAGAGTCTAAACTACTAAACTACACCTACACAAAGTACCAATGCAGTGCTGCCATTGACAATATTAACCCTGATGACCAAGTGGAAATTCAACTACTGCCACATGTTTTGCTGCCATAAGTCTCCCCTCGCGTATTAAATTAGTGGCTGTTTAACAGCATATGTTTGTCAACTCCCTCCTGACAACTGATTTTGGCAAGTCTTTGCACAGTTATTGGATGCTAATTAGCCACCAAACACAGTGTACAACACCAAACTGGCTGAGTGTGAACCAAGTGTCAGACAACATGTAGCAGAGCTAGCACTAAAGCAATAAATTAATAACAAGACAAGTTGTAGTGTAAACAGAGAGGTACTGAAATAGAAACTATTAGCAATTTAGTAACATGGGAATAGATTTGTAAGGGCCAGGGAACCATTGGAGATTTAGTGAACAATCTAATAATTTTACATTATTTTGCACGGCTGCCTCCTTAGCTGATATATGCATGTGTTGGTATGCACAGTGTCTGCCTACTAATAACCTTGCTTTATGCAGTATGTACATTTATGCAGACAGTCAAACTATCACTGTGTTATACTAGTAAGTCACTAGACAGATACATCAGGAAAAAATAATGAACTATGCTTTTATTTAATATGCTACACATAGTCCTGACATTGGAGTGCTTTTTAGGAGGAGGTATTTATAGACATATGTGAAAGCACATAGCTTGTTTCTGGCCCAAAACATGAATGTACAGCTATGTATCAGTTCATAGAACCATGTATCACTACAGGGCTATGTGTACACAAATCACATATAATGACATGCAAATGCAGTGTAATGTAATGACTGCATAATGACATGCACATGAGGAAAGGAAAAAGCACATCACAATTCTTAGTCATGTTGTGTGAAATGGCACAGATATAGAAAAGGAACATGCAAATCACCATATAATGACACACAGATGAAGTCATACAGCCTAATAAATGCAAAGTGACATACAAATGAGTACGGGGAAAGCAAGTTATAGTTCATAGTCATTAAGTGTGAGGTGTTGCCATCTAACAGCTTGGACTAAAATTGTGGCGTTCAGAACAGAATGTTGGTTCAAACCATCACATACAAAACAGCATTTGTTTAGTGTGCCAATCTCCCATGTGCATGATGTGCCTACACATACACTAGAAATACTTACAACAGATGATAACAATAATCTTTGACAGAGGTATGTGTACCATTTATTATACTGACTACAGGGACTTCTCAGAAGCAATATGGCCTTGGTTATTTCACCAGTGTCATCCTAGAGAGGACATTTCTTAATACATTGCATCCACAACTAGATGACAATCATTACATCTGCTTCTCCTATACACCAGAGAAGATGGCCACCATCATGAGTAGCTTTTATGGTATTGCCTGCTATCCCAGTGTATTGGGAGGCATAACCTGCAACCATGTAGCAATAAAGATCCTACCATGGCTAGTATCACACAATAAGAATAGATAACATTCCATTAACTACTAGATAGTGTGAGACAATCAGGGGCTATGAACCTATATACCTGCATATCATCATGTCAGTACTTATGATTTCCAAATATTGCATGTATGTCTTTTGTATCACCACTTCTTGTACAGATGTCTCACAGAGATATCTTACAGGTAAGAGCAGACACAGTGATACACCTAGATATGCACAACCATGTACCTAACATTTACAGAACTCTAAACACTCCTAAATCTCTCCCCCAATCTGTAATGTGTTATGGTTGATGCAAATTACCCCAGGATTCTTGATTGATGATGTCCATGTGGAAGTCATCAGGAATGGCCAAATAGCAGTAAAATACCACCCAATCCATGCTCAAACCAGAAAGATGGTTTATCATGTGTTTAGTCCATTAAGGTTATAGTTTCTCTTCTTGGACACATCAGGGTGGCATTTCAGTATGCAACCACTACAGCATGCCAGACATTCATGACAGCTAAATGATAAACAACACAATTCAGCATCAGAAGGCTGGCCAGGCAGCACTCACAACACCCTCCAGCAGTGCAGCACCAGGACCTGTAACAATAATGTTGGCATCCTCTAGCTGGAACACAAATGCCAGCTGAACAGCAGCACCCACACTATGCCACACCACACCACACCACACATCTCCAGATGTCATTCTGCCTAGTTTGTGACAGTACAGGAAAAGCAACAACATCTTTATGATTCTGACATATGAACAGAGGAGGTGCAGTCTCACACAGAAAAAAATGATGTATGTAGCATTATCTAAGGACTATGCTGTGCCATGCATTGTTGAATCACACTGTGCATCAGATGTCTCCAGAAACAGGAGAATTGTCATAGATAAAACCATCACCATTTGCAGAGATACCCATGGACAAATGGAACAGATGGAACACAAGTCAGTCTACATAAGACTGAGGGGGATAATTGGTCAGTGTTGGTGAAGACAGAGATCATGGGGAGAGGTAGTGTCTGTATCAGGATGTCCTTAGTGGTGTGTGGGTAGGGGGTTGGCACTAAGGGGACATGAAGTGGGGCCTCTGTGATGGGGGATTGTGAGAAAAGCACTATGAGACTCTGCAGCATGGGTCTAACATTGTGAAAGCTATGCAGACCTAGATGACCTCATGGACACAGATGTGGTGTAACGGGAGGCACAGGACCTCTACACTGCTTATTTTTGAAGCAGCCCTCCTAAAATATGCCTATGCCATGGATGACTACATCATTACTGTGGGTATGACAGTACCTCAACACTGAAGGTGTGGACTGTATAACTTGCAACAATTATCCTACTAGTGCACCACAGATACACAGATGCTCACAACCATGGTCCAGTCTGATGCACAGGGTACCAATGGCAGCACTGGCTAACACTGTAAAGGAAGTGGCCATTGTAGTAATGAGATCCACAATTTAATGTACAATGCTCATCATATAATTGTTACTGGGCTCCACTCTCTCCCAAAAGCCACATAAAGCATCAACCATCTTCATGTCCACATGTGTTGCAGCAGATTGTGCTATATTACAACTATAGGTTGAAGCAGAGAGTTACACATGCAGTAAGTTATGGTTGACTGGGATGGTGGACAATGCTAAATAATAATCATTATTATTATTACATTGACAGCCTGCCTTACAGTGAGTACCTTAATGACAGATGTAGTGCATTCATTTGCCCATGCTGGATCACCACTGGCCATGATATCAATGAAGTGGGAAGTCAGTGGGCCACAATATGCATTTTTTTGTGTGGGAGGAGTGTGCATCATAGCTCTCAACCTCTTAGCACAAGAATTCTGGACAAAGATAAAAATAATGCAAGGGAGACAAATCCCCAATAATACGGACAAATTTTAAATATTGCTCTTATAAACTTAGAGAGTTGCTAGAATAAAAGGTATTTTGTTATCATGCATTTTCTGAAGGAAATGAAATTTGAAACACAAATGCTTGCCATTATTAGTGAATTCAATCCTGTATGATTTGCCACAAAAATCCAGAAAACCATGAATTTTATGAGGAACAGACCAAAAATTATGAGGAAAAAATCTGGACAGTCTGCAAATATCTGGACATTTGAAGAGATGTGGTGTACATTGTTATCCTGGTCAGTGTCAATATGTCCTATGACTGTGACTCAATGAGCACATTAGTGTCATCATCTGACCCTGACATGGGACTGAATTCAGACAGTTGTTTTTGCCCAGGCTCTTCAGCTGTCACAGTACCAGTGGTGCCTCTTCTGGATACAAACACATAACAAATCATGTGGCAGAGGTCAGTTCACACAACCCATGCCCCATGATGTACATGCACCTGTAGTATAATAGCCAAATATGAAACACCTATCTTTAGCCATAGTTGCTGATGTCTTTATGCCTGTTGTACCTATGAAGAGCAGTGAATGTGGTTATGGCATTCATGCAATGTTGCAAGAGTCCACTCACAGTGGCAATATGCTTCTTGTTCACCAGATACATACCTGTCTGATCTTCATTGAAGATGCAGGGGATCTGGTCACCCTCAAAACCTGTGCCACTACCTATAGGTATGGAACCTGTACTGTCAGCATTACTGTGCAGGGCTACCAGAAATTAAGCTTCCTGTGTGAATATGGAGCCTAACAGAAGCCTACTTACTGTTGCCATGTCAATTTTTGAAGCTCATTTAATCATGTCATTTAGATGCTTCCAGGATTAATATTAGTTACACATCCTCCTACCCTCATCATTGACATTATGCACCACTGTCAGTGGTTGCCTCCTCTTTCAAATAATCAACACCCATGTGTGCTGAGAGCCTGTAGCAATATATTATTCTTTGCAGGGCAGAACTCATCTAAACTTTGCCATCTATCAACTTTGGATAACACTCAGACACCTAGGAGGACAAGACATCTTCAATTAAAAAGGCATTTGTGGACGCATTGCGGTATCTCCGTCACAGTGAAAGTATGCTGGCACATTATAACATGGCTGGTACAACAGGATTGGTACAGTCTGTGGGCCTTTTATGGTCTACATACTGCTGTTAGCTGCATAACTATGGAGAAAGCAGCCATTCTACATCAGTCATTTGCCATTTCCTGCTTTGATATCTATTTGAGCAGGTGCACTATTGTACTAGGTTTACAAATGCTGGTGTTACAAAGGCTAGTTCTGATTGATGGTGGCTACAGTGGTTGTCCTGTGTCTGCTGACTGCTACCCCTTGTTAGATATGTTTGTAAAAAGGTAAATTAATGCAGCAGGATACAGCTGTAAGTCCCTGTTGCAGCATAAGTACACCTACCCAGTAATGAAATCCAGAGAACAATTCAGCTGGAGATGGCATTCTCTTTTGTGTGACACTGTATATATCTCTCCTTCCACAGTAATGCAGACCTTTATGTACCTATTATGGTCTCTCTCCTATCTCTGGGCTTCTTCTCTGTTGACAATGAGATTCAAGCTGCTGAAATAAGCTTGCTGCTGTTTGTTTTCTCTTCATGCATATTTTGGCAGCCTAAATGGCTGACCAACCATAATCATAAGTCCTACTTTGCACCTTCTTTGTGTTAAATGATGTCAGTTGTCTTTTTCTGTGAATTGTACTTCATATATGTAGAATGGTGTTATGGAGCATAGATACATTCAGCTGCACATTAATGACATGCTGTGCATGCCCACTTGCTCATACAAGCTCTTCATGTGCACACATTAGGTATCTATGAGGCATTACTGTAGATGACATTACCCATGATTCAGAGTCCCATGTTGGGCATGATTCTCATGCAGCTATTTTGTTTTGTACTACCTTCACAGAGATGCCTGCCAGTGCTAGTGCCACATGGAGTGTGTCTACCTCGTGTCCAAAGCAGAGTAAAATGGTGCTGTATTTCCTGCACAGCCAGCTCAGCAGGCACATGCAGATCATTTTGAGATGGTGAATGTCTGGCACAATCTGGTATTTCTACTGTTCAGAATGACTGTCATCCCTCATTCTGGTGAGTAATGTAGACTCGGGTATGACAATCTGTGTCACTGTCACCCTTGTGATCGCTATTTGTCAGAAGTGGAGAGTTACAAAAACTCAGACTGACACAAACTAAGAAATAAAACAAAAACATCACCACAAAGGCAAATAGAGTTCACTGCAGCATAAATATTAACAATCCAACTGGAATTAATTAGTTTTTCTTATTGATTTTTGTTGTGTTTCTGTGTATGTAGATTGAATTGTGCAAGTGTTCTTGAATATGTTTATTTTTAAGTATGTTTTATTGTAGGAGGGTCAAGATCAGTGATGTCAGCTTTGTTTAAGGTCATGTAATTTAAACTGTGGGGATTTAAATGAGGAGTTTATGGTTGTTGTTTTATCTGATGAAGTTCACGTACAAACGAGTAGATGAAAGTGCTTATGAGTACGGGTATGTAATAAAGCTGGATTCTTCATATTCATGCTGCAGTTAACTGTCTTCGCCAGAAGTGAAGATTAAGCAAGGATGTCCTGAATGGTACAGCAGATATTTGCCTGTGTACAATACTGCATTTAATAAACATTTTTACTGCTTGTTGTGGGTGTTTTCTATTTCTGTGTTTTTCTTTCATCTGACATATCTTACAATATTCTAGACTAGCTGCAGTGGGTGATTGTATGTCTAATGTGTATGTTGTAGGTGGCTGCTGGTTTAAAGAATGTACTAGAGAACGGGGTATATCATTTTATGCTGCCACATCACTGCATGTGGTCATTTTTAGTGTAGCTATGACTACTTCACTACAACTAGCAACATTGGTTTTGCTGCCTCTGTTCATGTGCACATAACTGCACTACTACAGACTTCTGTCTTGCATGGAAACTATACTTTTTTTTTTTTTTTTTTTTGCTGCTTTGTACATTTCTATGTTACTATAGTTATGTGTTGGGTTGTGGGAATCATATAAGGTTTCTGTTTGCCTGCATAAGGCTGTAGGCATATATTTTGTGCTGCAGATTTCATTTTCCTATATCTTTATGTGTTATGTGCTAGTTTGATTTTCTCTTTTGTCTTTCATCTCAGACACAGCATATAGCAAATACTGCCAGGTACAGTAGAAAGCAGCAAAGACTTCAGGTGCAACAGCTTTAGTGGTATCTATGGTCACTTTCTGTCCTAAATCTGCCATATCACCTGTGGGTCCTCATCACCAATGTCAGGTTACCCAATCTTGTCTCCTCCCTTCTACAGGTCTCCATGGTCCACTAGAACTACAGCTTTGTCAGCAGTGGACCGCAGTAATACTGGGCAATGTTGTGGATAAGGCAAGTGAACAATGTGGAAGTGTCTCATCTATGAAAGGTTCTGGCCACCACAGGGGCTGGAGGACATAGTGCAGTGGTTGACTGAGTAATGACCTACTAGATCACCTTTCAGCATCCCTTCCACAATGAATAGTGAACTTGCTGGGCCAGTTAGTCAATGCCATCAGGTCACTGGAGTAAGAGTGACTTTTGCCCACTGGCCATCATGACCCAAGACCACCAACTACTGGGTTCCAGTAATATGCCCTGGGACAAACAGTAGCTGACCTTTTCACAGTCATTTATCTAGCCTTTTCCAAACCATTTACTTAACTTTTTGTATCTATATGTTTAGCATGTCTCCCGCTCCTTGCATGTCCACATCTGACCCTGTTTGTCTGTGGTCTTTCGTGTGTGTGTGCTTGCTCCCCACTGCATGCCACCAGCCTTGATTTCTCCCTCATTGTTGCTTTCACCCTCCCTCTTCTCTCTCTCTCTCTCTCTATATATATATATATATATATATGGGTCTACTGCTTTTCATCGAATACCACGTATTCGAAAAAGAGCAGTAGAGCGCACAGTGGAGGACAGTAGGAAAATGTACTATGTCCTCCACTGTGGTGCGGTAGTCACTGACCTTAGGGTTAGGGCATGGGTCATGGTAAGGGGATAGCCCTACTAGCTATCCCCTTACCATGACCCGCGCCCTAACCCTAAGGTCTGTGACTACTGCACTAAACGGCAGTACGTAGCCCATTTGCTGAAGTGGGTTTCACGAAAGTGCACTTTCAATTAAGTGTACTTTCACGTAACCCAGGGTCTACTGTGTGATTTCGAAGAAGTGTATTTTTGAACTTATACAGTAGACCCATATACATATATATATATTTATATATGGGTCATTTACAAACCAGAAAACATACCCTACCTTTGCTTATCCTTATGGCGCTCCTGCAGCTATGTTTTCTCCTACTTTCTATACCCCTTTTCTTGCTTTCCCGCACTTCACTTTCCAATACTTTTCATTGGGCCTATAATGTATCTTGCTTGCTGGACATGCTGTCACTCTTTCTTCTCACCCATATACTGTTTTTCATTCAGTGCATTCTCCAGGTTGTATGTCTTGTTTGTGTTTTCATGAGTTTCTTGAAGTATGATGTGAGATTGAAGATTAGCATTTTCATGTTGGCCTCAGATACATCACTGTTTCCTATACGAGGTTTCATTTTTACTACACCTACACCCTTAGGGCACAACTAACTGCCTACTCAGTCTCTTCACACCTTTTGCTTTAACCGTGTTTCTTTTGCATTAGCCTGTTGTCTTCCTGTATGACATTAGCTCTGCACTGCCTTAATGTGTGAATTGTGCCCATTGTCCACCACAGCAAGTATAGAGGCTCGTGCCCTTTTTCAGTTGTATACCACTCTCTTTAGTAGAAGCACAGGATTACAACAAACTGACTGTGAGCACAGCTTACTGGCAAATCCTGTACAGTAGATTTCATGATGGCTATGGACTGTCTCACTGGCTTTTGCATAACAGGCTTTGGTAGTTTCTTATTCAGTCCTGGTACCTAACCCATACCTCTTAGCTGTCCTGAATTTTGCAGAATGCTCACATTTTTGCCTCCCATTTTTGATTTGTTCTTCAACAAAATTTATGGTTTTCTGTCAAATCATTTATGATAACAGTCACTAAATAATGACAGATACCTGAGTGTCAAACTTCATTTCCTTCAGAAAATGCACGCAAACGCAAAACCTGCTTTTCTAGCAACATTCTAAGATTATATAGACACAGGACACTCCTTGTATTTACACTGCATTGCTAATAGCTGAAATACCATCCCACTCTATATTAGAACAGTTTGCAACCTGAAAGACATTAAAGACCAAGATAAGCAATAGCTGACAGATAAATGGCTTGGCACCTACACCACCCCTGGTTAAACTGTGATTTCATGCCATAACTCTCTGCTGCATGATAGTAACGTATGATTATCACAACTGTACCCTCATCTACCGCCTCACCGCCTTTATCTTTCTTGCACCTCCTCCCTTCCTTCCTTCCTTTCTTTGTGCCACTCTTACTTTTTATCTTATCTTCTATGCCCTAGATTTTGAGCAATGCTTTATAGTAACAATTATTCTTATGTAAAACCTGACAATCAATGCATACTGATGATATTGTTTGGCATCTTCTTCCCTGTATTAAAAAATATTAATATACATCCCATGTAACTGTTATTTTAAATGAAAATGTTTATAAATGATGTACCTGATGTCAAGGATGTCTGAAAAATGGAACTGTTTCTCATGAATGAAACTGACTGTAAATGATGAAATAATACGAATGATGTCTATGATGTCTGTACTATGAAGTATTTTTCCATAGGACTCTGCTGAAAAAAGGGCACTGCTCAGTCAGAGTTTCTTAGTAAACAAATGCCAATAAATACATTAAATAAATAAATAAGAGCAATGATTAAAATCTGTTCCGATTTTCAGGTCTTTGTCCACCCGTTATTTTTGGATTTGTCCCTGATTCTTGCTCTAAGAGGTATGACCTGTAGGTATGAACACTTGCCCTGGAAATCTTGATAATTGTCTCTGGTTGTATCAGTGCAGCCACATATCACCTCCTTCAGCAAGACAGAATCTTAGACTTTGGTCATGAAGTAGCACTGTTGCTTGGATCTGCAACTTTTGACCTAAGTTCAGATCCAGTGTCACTCAAACCCTTTCTTCTTCCTTCAATAAAGATAAAATATTGGTACTTTTGTTCATAACATTGTTTTTGTTTTAACTGTGATTTTTAAATAATTTTGTTGCTTGCTTTCTTCTGTCTGAAACGAGCAGGGTAAATAATGTTTGGAGCTTTGATCTCAGTCTTCTTCCTGTCAGTAACTGTGACACAGACAGAAACAGATCAAGGTCAAATGAGGCTGAAGGCAGGGTAATGGATTGCCCCCCCCACACACACACACAGCAACCCCCTCCCCCCAACTCCTGCAACCATTCCAGCGTCCCATCATGGAGCTATTTCTCCCCAGTTACCATAAACACTGTTCAAACCTCGAAGTGTACTTATTATTTTCTTCTTTACTTCTACAATCACCACAGATGTTTGGATTTAATTTAAAACTTTTATTTTAAATGTTATAGCACAAACAATGTGAGATATTTGCTAAAGAAAATAATACAGTCTGACAATGAAAACAGAGTTAGCATTAACTCTTCTACCCTTGAAACTCACATTCATTAAAATGGCATTGAAATCCACATTCAAACACATCTAGCCAGTGGTGTATACAGTTAACTTTTGGACTGTTTTCAAACCATAGGCCCCCTTGCACACATTTTTATGACCATGCATACATGCGGGTGTTCTTTGATTCAACTCCTGATTATATTAAATTATATTATTAGGCAGTGTTTTCAATTTGTAGTTTTGAACATTTTTCCATAAGCAATAAAACAAAATGTATGAACCAATAATAACAAAACCCACCATTTCAGAATATTTCAACCATAAAGGCTCACTCACATTTCTGAAATTACAATCCACCAATATCGGTCAACATGCACTATCTCTGCAGAAGTAAAAGTCATCTGAATTATATAATTCAACATTAAAGAGATCTGTAACTAATGAAGAGATTGCTGCTAGCAAATAACTTTATATTTCAGTGTTTCATCTACGAATTCAGTGCCTGTTGCCCTTGAAGAATAAATTGCCTATATTACATTTAAAAGAAGTTGGTAAGCTGGTAATATTGCAACAGGGAATGGATGACAAACCGACAACAGGTTCATAGTTATTAGTCATCTCTTCCAAAGCAGGACACAGCAGCACACCCTCCCCTTAAAGTACAACTGGGTATTAGCAATCCATCTACGTGCTGCAGGAGCAGAACCCACAGCTTTCTGCATCAAAAGTATGGTCCCTGTTATGCTACTAACTCTGCTTTTAAATTTGATAGCACAAGCACTGATGATGACCATTTGCTAAACAAAACAGTTGCATGTTGAAAACAAACTTTGCATGAGCAGCAGTAAACTTCTCTTCCCTTGAACCTCACAATTCCTTGAAAATGTACTGAAGCTCACATGTCCTTGAAAATGCACTGAAATGTGTTTCCTTGAAAATGCACTAAAGTCTTTTTTTGAATAATTTGGTAGTTCATGTAGGAGATTCAGGTTCCTGCCTTCTACCTTGCCGATGTATGGAATGTCATTCAAACTGAAGCAGGCAGAAAGTGTGTTTCCACGTTAGGAACATCCTGTATTTAAATTACATGCATAGATCAAGGAAACAAAGAACAAAGCAATAGCTGTGTGTGTCAATGCATGCAAGGATGCTTTGATGCAGAGGGCATTATTAAAAAAGAACTCCCTTAAAGAATACATGCATTTTTTTAATTAAAAAAGTAAATGTTGTGGCACACTCCTGGTCAGCAGGCCCCCTCCTAGGAAGTGGGGGACCTTCCTAGCCAGTGGGCCCCAGATGATTGTCTGGGTCACCTAGTGCTTGATCTGGCTCTGGACACAGACAGTATAATAACTTATACTGTAGTATTTGTGTACCTTAAAAATACAAAATGGCAGTCCATTCATTGACTTAAAGCACCATATTTCTTTTTAAAGTTCTTTCGAGTTTGAATCATGAGTTCAATGTGTCCATTGGACAGCAGACACATTGGAATCAATGTTGCCATGTTTTAGAAAAGCATATGAACTCTTGGCTTGCAAACTATTATCTGACATCTTTTAAGTACTTCACATCATGCAAATATTGTGCATGTTAACCACTAACAAAGCAGATACCTCCTCAAGTTGAATAACCTCAGCATATTTAAAATAGTAATCAACAGTAACTAGAAAGTTTCAGTTGTTGTGTTAAAATAAGTCATCCTCTTCTACTCATGCAATTTTGCAATGCGTGAGGTGTCATTTCTTTCTGATTTTGGTTTTGATGCATGTTGTAAGGACTTCTCTATTTGCACTGTCATGCTGGGCTAATATATATGTCTGTCTCTCTCCTTGTATTTAAACATTCCTAAATGTGATGCATGTACATTTTATTCCTTAGCTGAGAATGAATGGTGACATCACCACCTCTGAACATGTGACATTGTATGAAGACTAGTTCCTCTCTGAATGTATAGTATAATCTGAGTGTTGGATGACGTGGGTCACAGTATTCAGCCGTCTTGACATTATGGCTTCTTGCTGAAAATGCATTTCTGTGCCATCTCTTGTTGCAGCTTTCAATTCCTGCATTTTTTCTGATAATTATATCAGAACTAGTATAGCTTCAAGATACTCTTCTAGCAAATCTTCCTTATACTCACTTTAACAGGCTGAATTCAGCAGATTAGCCATATGTACTGCATCAAATTTTCTGGTTAATACTGCATTTCTGAATCGTACTTTTGAAGAGTTTACAGCACCTTGTGTAGAGATTCTTGAAACTATAATATAATGGCTTGTGTTAAATGTCTCAGCTTTGTTATGTTTCCTGTATACACAGTCATGAAATTACTGGCAAGTAAACACTGTATCTAGCATTTCTTTCTCTAGATACACATATCTGGTTTGTGCATCTATCAGTTATCTCAGTGCATAGGCAATAGGTCTGCCTATTGGAGTATTTCAGCTCCTAGCCCTTAGTGGCTTGCATCCACTTGTAATGTTATTGGTACAGCTACATCATAATATATGTAGATACAGAGTTACAGGACACTTAAGTGGTTCAAAGCTTCTGGCCTGATTATCTGACCAGCTTCAATCTGTATCCAACTGAGAATGCTTTTTTAGAGGTACAAACATAGCTAACCAGTATGGCATAAGCGTGGTTATGTATTTTACCATTCAAAAGAATCACATTAATGAAGATTTACCTGTAGGCATCTACATAATTATTATAGCAAGGACTTTAATAGCATTTGGTTGCAAACCAACTGCAGTTCAAAGATGACCTATGTATTTTAAGGATGTCACTCCAGACTATGTGACTTTAGTCTTTTCAACAGTTTAATGAACCTGCTATCTCACTCTATCAACAGTATTCACAACACTTTCCAGACCTATGCTTTTATCAGCCACAACATATCAAAATGCCTTGCATGCTGATGAAATTCCACATGGTAGTCTCAGGGATCTGTATCTGCCCAAAGGTGTATTGCAGGTACATTACTTACAACATACCTCATCCAGCATTATCTGCCATAACCCCTGATTAGCATCCATCACTGACAACAGAACTTTGTATAAAACACAGTAACGGCTACGTCTTCAATAGCAATGACAATTTCAGTTGACTTTAACTATCATTTAAAGCAGTCCATTTAAGTTCCTTTCCCATCAATTCCCTAACAGCAGTAAGGATTCTAAGTTAACAAACATTATCAATAGTACAGTTTTTTTGTGATCATTTAATATGTTAGCCTGTCTTCAAGCATCCTAGACCCTCAGTCTCCTTTTGTGTTTCTGCTTTTGCAGTGATAAACTTACAATGTACACAGCTGTTCTGCTTTCTCTCTTTTCTGTGTACATTTCATCTGAACACACTTTTACAAAATGTCCAATTTTCACAAATTCTGCAAATTTGGGGGGGGTGGAGTTCTGCTTTGCAGGGACTGTTACCATGCCTGCGGTCACAGTATTTATAATGCTTATACTGAATACTGATTACTTCTTAAATCATATACTGATTAAAGAGTCCCACATTTCCCAAAATGTACAGTGTGTCACTAAAGACAATCAGTAGCACTGAGCATCTTGACTTCAGATGAAAATCAAATGTTTTATTTATAGTACATTCTTTTCTGATTTGCAATATGTCTGAAATTTACTTAACAATGCTGGCAAACGGTTTCTTTTGTTAAAATATTGAATACCTTGATCATTTATTTGCCTGTGATATAAAGAGACATGGTACATTGGACTTTCTCTGGTTTATTAAAGTGAGATACAAGTCAGACTATTGTATGAAGTATTTTTGTTTCTTTTCACAGTTTTCCTGTAACTTCAGATTTGGTGGCAATTTGGTGGATGCATAGAGAGTCAACATTTTAAGAAATGTTTTCCTAAAACAGAAACATGGAGTAAGTGCACTGCATCCAAGGAAAATACATATTTTCCAGTGAATTCCAAATAATGGTCTCGTGTACGTGAAAATGAAAGTGAAATCATTGCAGGAATTGTTTGGTCAAAACTATGGAAAGAGAACCAATCCAATGAGAAACTGTCAGCTGTTCATTGAGGTGAGCCTGTTCATAATTGCAAATACAAGCACTTAACAGTATCGACATAACTATACAAATCATAAGCATTACTGTTCAAAATAATGCAAGAACTATGAAAGACTTTCTTCTGACACCATGGTGGATCTGTACAAATAGGAGAGCCAACAATTTATACATATGGCTCAAACATGTAGGCCTTAAGAAACATGAGACACAAACAGAGCTGCTTCATCACCAAAACTGTACTCATAAGAGCTGAACACCATCTAGTCACATGACTGACATTCCAGAGTACTGTTAACTCTTCAAGCTGTACTATGTCACATGTCAAGTAGAAGACATTAATGACAATTTGTAATGAAGTACTAAATGAGTCTACTTTATTTTCAGCATCTTATATGGTTGTTCCCACATTTCTGTTTCTAAACTGCCTTGTGGTTGTGCACATATAATCTGATGAAGCGTAGCTGTGTACTACGTGAAAGCGCTTATTTTTTCCTTGGACCTCAATAAAGCCAGTTTGGAACCTTTTATGAGATTGGACTGAATTTTGTTATACTGTTTGTTCAAGATATCGTGGCTGGTAACTCCTGTTTCGTTTTTGTGGTTGTGCACATATAAGATATTAACATAAGTAGACAGTCAAATACACAATAAAGGTAGTACTACAATTTTAACATGAATCATTTTATACAAAATATCAATATCTGTATGTCCAATGTTTCAAGCTAATTTTAATATATATATATATATATATTTATATTTATATATATATATATATATAAATATATATATATATATATATATATATATATATATATATATATATATAAATATATATATATATATAAATATATATATATATATATAAATATATATATATATAAATATATATATATATATATATGTATATATATATATATATATATATATATATATATATATATATATATATATATATATATATATATATATATATACATATATATGTATAGAGTTACCAGGAAAATGTAGAATGGAAGTTCGGCGAAAATGGGAATGTCGAAATTCATTTGGCTGCTTCCTATATTGCCGACTGTCCTTTTTGCAAGTGTTCTATGAAGTGAATGTCACTGTACATTCACACAACTGTGGCTGATGTTTTCACTAGAGATCACGGTACAGTGCAGACTGGGAAATTACCCTTTTCCCCACTGTAGTACAATCTCAGAGTTGGAATATATAGTTTTCATGGGGTGTGGAGGGCACAGGAGGGCTTGTATCCCTGAAAAACCATTAAGTCACGTGATTTGCAGTAATGAACTGCAAAACCATATGTCGAAAGTACAAATGCGATTTTGTCTCTAAATGCACTTTGACATTCTGCCCTACTAAATATGCAGAAAGTGGTTTTTCAAAGTCGATGATTTGAATGCATTATGTTGTGTAATTTGCACATATGATGGTAAACCTATATATGTATTGGGATCCTCTTCGAAAGCTCAGAGTTTCAAACTTCAAACTTCAAAAAGCAGAGACCATAAGATTGAAGTTTTGAAACTTCAAACGTTTTGAGTGGAGATCACTGTACAGCATGGAATGGATATTTACCATTTTCCTCACTGTAGTGCAATCACAGAGTTGGTATATTTATTTAGCAGGGGGTGTGGGGAGTGAAGGGGGGGCTTACCTCCCTGCAAAAATGTAAAATACATTTTTCTGATTTTATTTTTTTATTCAGTTTTTGAAGTTTTAAAACTTTGATCTCATGGTCTTGGCTGTTTGAAGTAGATCCATGTGTGTGTGTGTATATATATATATATATATATATATATATATATATATGTGTGTGTGTGTGTATATATATATATATATATATATATATGTGTGCGCATGTGTGTGTGTGTGTGTGTGTGTGTGTGTGTGTGTGTGTGTGTGTGTGCATATATCTATAACTATATATCTATGTTTAATATATATATATATATATATATATATATATATATATATATACACACACACACACACACACACACACACACACACACACTGGATATAATTTCCACATGAGCAAACCTTCTTTCTAGAATTTTTCCCATATATATATATATATATATATATATATATATTATATTTCATTAGCCCATATTTCCTTTACCACATTTTCTTGCACTAAATCTTTCTAGTTTTTATCCACGCACATTCTTATGCACCAAGATTCTTATGCATATTAAGTCATAAAAACAGAGAAATTCTCTTCAGCCTTCTCCCTCCAAACTCATAAGTGTTCTCTATCTAAAGTACTTCCACTATGATTGGACAAAACTGGATGCACCAAAGCATTGCAACTTCTGAACTGCATTCAGTAAAAAAATAAATAAATAAAAAGTCCAATGAAACACTTTTTTAGTGTTGTGGTGGGCAAGAAATCCACACATCCTGAACTTTAGGATGGCGCAGTGGTAGCATTGTTGCCTCACAGCAAGAGGCTCTCTCGTTCAATTCTCGGCTTGGGTGCTTCCTGTGTGGAGTCTGCATGTTCTCCCTGAATTCATGTGGGTTTCCTCTGGGTGCTCCTGTTTACTCCCATGTTAGAAAGACATGCATCTGGAGCATTTCTCCCTGGGCCTCCACTGAAAATTGGCTTTGTTCCAAGTCGGACTTTCCCGGTCAACAAATGTTAAATAAATAAATTAAATAAATAAATTATATGTACCAGCTTCACAGTTGCACCAACTAGAAAATGGAGGAAATTCCCAAAAAGGGCATTACTGCTGGCAGAATTCACCAGTAGTGATTTCCTATGGAGGAACTCGGATCATCTGTATGTAGAACATTGAGTAACTGAAGCTTGAGAGTTCAATATACATGTTAGAGTGAGGGTAATTTTAGAGAATTCACTATAGTACATTAAGATAGAATAAGGCCTGAGAATACAGAGTCAGTCATGTATGCATTCAGTTTCAGAGAAAGACAGTTTATTAGAAAGGAAAGATAAGCATGAAATGTGCAGAAAATACAGAAATATAGAATGTTCCTTTCACAAGGGAAAGACACAGTCTTGCCGGCTGCATGTCCCTTTCTCAAGAGAAAAAGGTACATAGCGATGAAATACTTGATAAAGAGTCACATGCAAGACCAGGCTTGGAAACCAAGGTAACCAAGGCTAAGGAGGTATGTAAAGCATTACGAGGTTTTGATATTATTAAAATATACTTCAGATACAGTTAGTAAAGTCAGTTAGATAGTTCAGACTGGCATACAGAAAAGAGAAAATATCCAGCATTCCAGAAAGGAACTTAGCTTTTGGACTTATATGTAAAAGGAAGTTGGAATACAAACACTCAAGCCTGAGTACAGAAGACAGGTCAAATAAACATTGTTTCAGTTTATATTATTCAGGAAAATTAGAATATACATGCTGAAACTTTGGATATTTTTAGCAGAAGTATTATTATTAACCAGCATTCCAGCATTCCTACAGACTATTATAGTTTACCAGCACTGTTAATAAAGACAGTATTTGAATATTGTGAGCATCTATAAAGCCTTATTAACTGAACTACAGTGTTTGCAGAATTCATTCTTAAAAGTGCAAACAATTGTCCCATAAAGGAGAGACTGCCACCTGCTCAAGACTTTCATTCCAGTCTCATTTCAGTTGTTTCCAGTTAATTCCAGTGTACTACAGTCTCATCAATTATTTTAATGGTGAGCCACTATGAATAGGGTAAAACAGTTAAAGTAAATCCCCAAACCTATAGCAACCTTGCATCAGCAGTCAGACTACATGTGTTCTACAGAGCAATCTACAGAAAAACAGTGTTTCCTTCAAAGTAACCTTATCAACAGTCACACTACAGGTACCAGTGTTCCTTCAAACTTCAACAGACACAGCTGTAGTGAGTAACCCTTTAAAGCACAGTTTCAAGTGTAGCAGCCAGCTTAACACTTTTTTCCAGTCTATCAGTAAATACGGCAAATGTTTTGTGACAAACTTTTCAGCAGCACACCAGTGCTTTTCCAGATGGGAGAATGTAAACTGAATATAGAATAAGCCCACAACTAACAGCACTACAGTTACTCCTTACAGAGCAGACCTTTCTGTAAGACAGTAAGAGACCACTAATAAACTTCATACAGAAAACAGCCAGAGCAGACGACCTTTACATACAGTAATTGCAGCTGTTAAACAAGTTGCAGAGCATCAGCGTTTACTTCAGAAAAAGCCTCAAAGAACTTCAACAGACCAGCACTAAATCAACAAACTTCAGTGGTATTCCTTCAGAATATAAAAGACATTATCATCTCCATAAACTTTCAAGTTTCCAGTGTGGCATCACACAGTCAAGAAGCAAGAAAAAGTTTTAAAAAGCTGCAGACAACAGAACACATTCTTCCAGAATCGTAAAGTTATGTGAGACTTTATATGCACTTTTTAGCTAACAGCTCATAAAAGTTTAAGTACAACAGTAAAAGTCATTTGCATACCTCTTGTATAAACATGTCAAGTATTACTTCTATAGTTAAGACACCAGTAAATGACTGGTTTAGAGTTAAAAATTTGGTAAAACAGTCTTAAAAACTGTGTTCCATAAATGTTCTTTTAAAGTTAAAGGTTATTAGTTAAGAAATGTTAAATATTTCTGGATGCAAAAGGATTACATCACAGAAGCAGATAGCAACAGATTCACAGAATGACTCAGCTTCTGTCAGTAATTCTGATTTACAGTTTTCAAACATCAGTGTGAATGCTACAGCACAGGTAATATCAAGTACAGAGTTAAATTACAGTATAGTAAGTACAGACGTAAAGACAGTCCCCAGGATTCAGCAAGCCCTACATGGTGTGCAGACTAGTGCAGGAGCTCTAGCAGGCAATATGTCTGCCGTGTGATCCAGAAATATGCTGTGGGGATGTGCAGGAGTGCTCCTGCACTAGTCCTGCACAGACTCAGCTTCTGTATGCAAATTATCCCATTTGCAGGTGAAATCCATGCAAATGAGGTGAATTTGTGATCCACAAAGTTGTAAGACGGCCATGCAGGACTAGTGTAATCTGCAGAAATGTACTCGGTTAGTAACCAAGTACATTTCTGCAAACTACAAAATGGAGCCATGACAGCTCCAAATAAAGGTTGGATATTATGTAGAAAGCATGCCAATGGCCAAATACATGACCATTGGCATGGAAAACAGTTGCAAAAATAAAATTAACTTTTATTTTATTTTTTTTAGCTGATCTCAGCTGTTTAAGTATAGGGCAGTTGCATGCAAATGGGATCGGGGGGAAAAAAATCCTAAAATAAGCATTCTAACTGAAATCACTATTTTGCCATTATATTCAATGGCCAGTGAATATTGGTTGCTAAGGGGGGAGGCACAGCGTGGGACCTGTACTATGCATCAGCAGGCAATCCTATGTAAATAAGGGGAATGATACTGAATCCCAGATTTCCCTTCATGCTAGTCAGCACCCAACAGTGTAAGAGCAGGAATAGCTTGGTGCAAGCGTAGGAGTTAGCTAACATCATAGGGGGTGTGTCAGGCATACTGTAAGTGGATTGGACCCCTGTGACTCAGGTTTGCCCTTAGCTTAGCAGAGCTAAGCAAGGGGCTATGTCTGAGGCTGCCTAGCACTCTTTATAATTTCCTAAGCGGGTGTGCATGCTGTGCACCAGGTTTTAAGGAGAAAAAAAAAATAAACCAGGAAATAGCAGCTCTGTGCACATTTGAGCACTGTGTTTACACAGCATGCCCCCGGGATTAAACAGGAAGGCAATGGGAAGGGAAAACAGCAGTAGGAAGGTAATCTAGGAGAACTAGCATAGCTGGCAGGTGAAATGTATCAGAATCATCCAATTACACAAGCAGCAGATCAGACCAGCCCAGAACACTACTATAAACTATGCAAACACCTTTCCCTCTGTTTTTTCCCACATACTCTACACCACCGGTGTATACAAATGGGGAACTTTTAACAAACAAAAACAACAAAATGATAGGGGCTGCAGCAGCTATCAGACATCAACATGGGGAAGAGGCTGAGGGGGGTGAGGATGAGAATGCTGTTGAACAACCCACAGTGAGGAGATGGAGAAGGTGTACAGACCCAGGTTAACCTACCAAGGGCTACAAAAGCTGGAGATAGTGGAGCACTATAGGGTGGACAGTGACCTCCTACAGCAAATTGCTGAGCTGTGACGGCCACGCCTGACACACAGAACTAACAGAGGGGAACCTATCCCAGTGGATACCAAGGTATGTGTAGGCCTAGGAATATTAGCCAAAGGTACATCCCAAAGCCCAACTGGGGATATCATGGGGATTTCACAGGCATCAGCATCCAGGGTATTCCACCAGTTCCTGGATGCCATGTCAGCACATGCCTGTGAACACGTATATTTCCTCAACACCCGTGAGGAGTTGGCCAGCAATATGCATCTCTTTCACCAAATAGCAGAATTCCCTGAGGTAGTGGGTGCTATACACTGCACTCACATATGCATCAAAGCACCACCCAGTGAGTTGGGTAGGGTTTACATCAACCGCAAGGGCTTCCCCTCCATCAACTGCCAGGTTGTGTGCGATGCCCAGGGCATTATAATAAATGTGTGTGCTGGCTGCCCTGGAAGCTATCATGATTCCCACATCTGGCGTCTGGTGCAGCTGTACCAGAGATTTGCCAATGTGGACATCCCTTATGGTCACCTAGTGGGGGATGTTGGTTACACACTGGAGTCGTGGCTGATGACACCCATCAGAAATGCACACACACCCAAACAAGAACTCCATAATGAGGCACATGCACAGACCAGAATTATAATAGAGCATGTGTTTGGTATGCTCAAGTCACGGTTCCGGTGCCTGGACACATCTGGTGGAGCCTTGCCATACTCATCAGCTACATGCACTCAAATTGTCATCATATGTGCCATGCTACACATTATGATTCTGTGGAAACAGCTGCACAAGGAACAGCACAGGACAAGGCCACACAGCCCCCTCCAATGCCAAGGCCTGCACAGGCACAGAATGACTCGGAGGAGGAACAACCTGAGCCTGCCCCAGTAGGCAGATGGAGGCGTTCCAAGTATACCCTGGCCTTGGCAAAGAGGCAACACATAGCACATACACTGACACAGTAGGGACCCAGGGAATGACACCTCTCTCTGACTCACACATACAGTAAAAGGGATGCCAAACATGACACTACCTGTGCTCAACCATGTATAGGGAGTGTACTATGTGCATCCGACATAGGTAGCCTTCCAGCACCATCCTCAATACTGGCACACCCACAAGGTAATTCACTCTCCTTACCAATTGCCGAATGGAGTAGTATGTGTTATTACTTGCATCTATGGTATGGATGTGAGCATGCAAGGGATTCAGGTGGCTGAATGGGATGCCAGCAAATAGTAGACACCTATAGTGGCAGCATGAGATCTATAACAAATACTGGTGTCACCATAGTAGCCAGTACTACACATGGTGACAAAACCCACTGCAGGAAAACTGATGGGCCACATGTGTGTCCATATGTCATGCCAGTCAGGGAGGTTCACATACCCAACAACAGTAATCAGCCAGCATGAGAGGTATAGACAAACACAAACAAAGGCTGTGCTAAGGCCTCTGAATGATGCCTATGGGTAACACCCCCAGGCCTACACAGACAGACTACATCAGGTCAGGCAGTGGGATGTTAGTTCTGAAGGGTAAGAAGTCAGAAACTAATATGTAGGTCAATCAAACCTAAGACCTGTAGTACACTGATATGCCTCTAGTCAGCATGATAGGTTAGAATACAGAATGAAATGGAGTACCTGACATACCAGTACAGTCATAGCAAATGTGTACAAGTGTCAAGTGTGCCCCCAATCCTATGTAGACATGTAGTAACAGTCAGGTGTGCCCCCCAAACCTATGTAGAAATGTAGAAACAGTCAGGTGTGCCCCTCAATCCTGTGTAGAAATGTAGAAACAGTCAGGTGTGCCCCCTCTGCCAATCCTGTGTAGAAATGTAGTAACAGTCAGGTGTCTCCCCTCTCCCAGTCCTGTGTATAAATGTAGAAACTGTCAGGTGTGCCCCCTAACCCTACGTAGAAATGTAGTAACAGTCTGGTGTGCCCCCCTCCAATCCGATGTACACATGTTGTAACAGTCAGGTGTGCCCCCTGAATCCTATGTAGAAATGTAGTAACAGTCAGGTGTGCCCCTCCTCCAATCTGATGTAGACATGTAGTAACACGTATGTTTAGGTATAATACCAGTGGAGCACAGATGATCTGAAGTGGCCAAGGTAGCAGGATAGATTGTAAAATATGTACAATATGCAGGTTTGTGTGTGTTAGGTTGGTGTGTGTTTCATATTGTGTGAGAGTGGTCAGTATGTATGCATGCTGAGGTTTGACTTGGTGGCCATTGCCCACTACTACCGATGACAGGGCCAAGTCCTCGCAACTGCAGTGTCAAAGACAATTCCCCCAGTATAACACATACTACCAGTAAGCCATTGTAAATGTATGGTGTTAATATGTGTCACCATTGGAAAGATGGACACGGCATGACAGTTGGGTTAGATATACAAGCAGTACACAGGGGAAAAGTACCCCAGACATACAGTATATAATGTGTAACTGTGAAATGAACACACCCTTGGAATTGTACACAGAGGTATGCCTGACATTATCTGGGCTTGTAGTAGGGAATACCGATGCTGTCTGGCCGAACACTTGCAGATGACAAAGGTGATAGGACTGATGTATTGGGAAACGGCTGATGTCCCTGCACAAGCCAGCATAACTGGAATGTCCCATGCATATCTGTGAGTCAGATGCAAGTAGTGTCCTTAGCACACATGCACCCCGCTCACCCAAACACCACCCACAGGTACCTCTCTGGTCGTATCCCTGTTGTTGGGAATGGGTATAATATGACCCCCACCTGTGTATGGCAATAGTGAAAGACTGCAGCATGCAGTGCAGGTGTCCCATACAGGTGTGTCTCTAGCTGTAAGTAGCACCCTGCCAACATCCACACTACCTGATCAATACTGATAGAAAGTATTAGCATGAATACCTAGCACACCTACCCTGTCACCCCAGGGGAATATATAGGACTGACTGAATGCAACAGCCTCTACAACTGGTCTGCATAACCACCAAATGGCCTACAGGCCTCTGTGAAAGGCCTGTGTCTCACCCATACTGCCAATGTATGTTATGTCATGGACACCCAAATAACAACATAACACACTCCACATAAGCCATATGCAAGGCCATGCAAACAAACCACAGTAATATGTCCACCATGTCCCACTCCATTAACTGTGGGCCAACACCAAAACACAGCTGTGATGAGGTGATAACTATAGGGAAATTATCAGAGAATGCATGCATAATGTACGGAAGAGGATAGAATAATGGGGGGGTGGGAGCATGGGCAGCAAGGAATGTGCAAGGTGCGACACACAGCTGTGTGCACATACTATCCCTGGCTGCAAACACAAAAATGGGTGGCTACAAACCTGCCTGTACACCACAATAGGGGTAAAGTCCTGACTTATGACCCCTGCCTCTGGGTAACCTGTGTGAATCTGTACAGCTGTGAGGTATTGCCACAACAAGATAAGGCCATACTGTCATGTCGATGGATGTACATGTATGGGATCCTCTGCCAGCATTGTACCAAGGTGCTGAACTGGATACACAGACCCAGCAGCAAGTGTCTGCAGCTCCCATCCAGAATGGTATAACTTTCCATAAATATGTAGGCATTTGACCACAATACTGGACCCAGCTGCATTCACCCTGTGTTCCCCAGGACATCACTGCGAGCAAAAATGCCCACCTGACAGTACTTGAGGACATAAAACATCACAGTGTATAACAGTACACATGTCTGAATATCTCTGCTAACACCAGTACCATGTAGCAGAAGCAGACCAGAAATAATAACCTACAGTACACACTATCCCTTGCACAGTTTGACCCCATATTGCCAACTGATCTACAGATATCCTGCAGAAACTGTTTGCTACCTGTATGTGTAGAACACAAAGGTCTGCACAGGAGTACAAGCTACATGGAATGGATCCATGCATTCAATGCAGAAGGGCATACTGGGCATGCTCACACACTTAAACAAATGAAACTCATGTCTGCCAGCAACAGTGGACCATACATATCTGACAGTTGCAGATGTTAGTGCATACACTCCTCAGCATGCACCAGTCATGCTTTGTACACACATTGGATAGGAATACAGGCATATATCGAAGGACAACACTCTATAATATGCCAAAAGTAGACATACATAGATGTGTGGAAGAGAGTGACAGTGACAAAGAGCCTTCCATCATGAGGCCTGTCCCACTCAGCACACAGCCAAATGGCTGCAACCACATGATGTGTAAAAGTCACTTACTGTAGAAATTAGCCACTGGTATCCCTCAGCATTACAGACTCTGTGGTGCAAGTGCTAGCTGTGCAACATGACTGTACAAGGCAGTAGTCATCTAGCAGTTGTATACACGGACCTGCGGAATATAAACCTGTGTGTGCTTGAGTGTGGTGTGTCTACCTCTAGATGAATGGGTTATGGCCCATGCACATACACTGCCCTCCACATAGCCCTACTATGAAAAGCCTGCTGATGTCATTCACTTTGAAATACACCTTTTGGAAAGAAGCTCCTGGTAATCTTGGTGGTGTGTCCTATAACTGTATAATGCAGTAGTGTGATAAATCAGTTAGGTAGGAGTTCTAATGCCAGACACGGCAACTGTGTGTGTGTGTCTCTGTCTGTGTAGTGAGTAATGCTTTTTAGGTTAGCCACACTCACTACAATTCAAATGCCCTACTTTGGCAAGGCTGCTGATGTCATTCACTGTGAAATACACTTTTGAGAAATTTATAGCCCAGTAATCTCTGTGGTTCATCCTATAACTGTGTAATGCTGTAGTGTGATAAACTAGTTAGGAAGGAGTTCTAATCCCAGCCATAGTAGCTGTTTGTGTGTCTCTGTCTGTGTAGGGAGCAATGCTTTTTAGGCTAGTCACACTCACTACAATTCAAATGCCCTATTTTGCCAAGGCTGCTGATGTCATTCACTGTGAAATATACCTTTGGGAAAGAAGTAGCCCAATAATCTCTGTGGCACATCCTATAACTGCATAATGCTGTAGTGTGATAAACTAGTTTGGTAGGAGTTTGAATCCCAGACATGACAACTGTGTGTGTGTGTGTGTCAGTCTGTGTAGGGGACAATCCCTTTTTAGGCTAGTCACGCTCACTACAATTCAAATGCCCTACTTTGGCAAGCCTGCTGATGTCATTCACTGTGAAATGCACCTTTGGAAAAGGAGTAGTCCAGTAATCTCTGTGGTGTGTCCTATGTCAGTGTAAATATAGTACTTCGGTAGGGGTTCTATTCCCACACATGGCAAGTGTGGATGTGTGTGTGTTTCTTTGTCTGCTTAGGGCAAAATGCTATTTAGGCTAGTTACACTCACTACAATTCAAATGCCCTACTTTGGTAAGGCTGCTGATGTCATTCACTGTGAAATACAATAATCCCTGTGGTGCATCTTATAACTGCATAATGCTGTAGTGTGATAAGCTAGTTAGATAGGAGTTCTAATCCCAGACATGGCAACTGTGTGTGTGTGTGTGTGTGTGTGTGTGTGTGTGTGTGTGTGTGTGTGTGTGTGTGTGTGTGTGTGTGTGTGTGTGTGTGTGTCTTTGTTTGTGTAGGGAGCAATGTTTTTTAGGCTAGTCACACTCACTACAATTCAAATGCCCTACTTTGCAAAGGCTGCAGATGTCATTCACTGTGAAATACACCTTTAGGAAAGGAGTAGCACAGTAATCTCAGTGGTGCATCCTATAACAACATACTGCTGTAGTGCGATATAATACTTTGGTAGGGGTTCTATTCCCACACATGGCAAGTGTGGATGTCTGTGTGTGTGTTTCTTTGTCTGTGTAGGAAGCAACACTTTTTAGGCTAGTCACACTCACTACAATTCAAATGCCTTACTTTGGAAAGCCTGCTGAAGTCATTCACTGTGAAATACACCTTTGAGAAAAGAATAGCCCAATAATTTCTGTGTTGCATCCTATAACAGTGTAATGTCGTAGTGTGATATAGTACTGTGGTAGGGGTTCTATTCCCACACATGGCAGGTTTGGCTGCATGTGTGTTTCTTTGTCTTTGTAGGGGCAATGCTTTTGAGGCCGTTCATAATCATTACAACCTCCATTGGCCTTCTTTGGCAAGCCTGCTGATGTCATACCCAGTGAAATACACCTTTGGGGAAGGAGTTCTCCAGTAATCTTTGTGACGCATCATATAGCTGCATAATGCTGTAATGTAATAAACTAGTTAGGGAGAAATTCTAATCCCAGACATGGCAAGTGTGTGTGTGTGTGTGTGTTTGTCATTCATATCCTGTGTGGAGGTGGTTGTAAGTGTGTAACAGCTGGACTCATTGTGGAGCGGGTTTTGCAAATTTCTTCTATGGTGGCCCTATTATATGTCACAATGTCCACCTTACAAGGATAACAGATGTGAAATAGCCAAGAGGCTGGGGTGGCAATCCGTACCCCTACATTTGACACCAAGGCCTGGTGAACAAAGTTAGCAACCCTTGTATTACACAGAGAACACTCTCAACCCATGTCTCATACACAAACACACTTACCTAGGCAACAACCGCTATGTTGGTAGTACCCTGTATATTGCCCAAAGAGAGTAACCATGGTGTGATTGCAGTGGACTACTGAGGGCATGGCACCCTGTCCATCAGTACAATAGGCAAATACATACAGACAGTGTGCCTTCATTATGTTCCCCATTGGACGCCTGCAACACCTGTGGTGCCATCAAATGTGACCCACAAAGGACATACCATGCCTTAAACACATGATCTGTATAGACAGATGCCACTGACACTAGGGAATACCTGTATCATGCTATCAATGTGGGTGCAAGGTCAACCTGCTGTCCATTACCAGTTCTGGGCACATGAGGCCATGACAGGCACATCTGATGATAACAATCTGTGTAGACAACATGGACCAGACACCCCAGGTACAGTTCCACATGTCACTGTGCATGCATGTGGGATGTGTGCACATACCATACAGCATCGATGTCATTGGACCAAAGAACACATACATGGCAAGCATTGCACAGCAATGGCCACACACAATAGTTACCCAGCTGACTGGATGGGGAATACAATACCCACCTGTCTGGGCCAATCCAGACACTACACCCCTGAGCCACACTGCAGACCATTGTCATGTGCCTGATGCCAAGGTATACTCATCACCTAGCCTTGTATAGCCTTCTGGCACAGTCAACCATTACACACCCGTGAAACAATGCGTGCATGCATGTCAGTACTGGCAGCCTGTGTCTGTGGGTGTGGTGTATAATGCTTTCGACCACATTCACACTCACTACAACTTCCATTGGCATACTGAAGCATGCTGTCTGATGTCAGACACCTTCAAATACCCTTTGCCCATATAACCTCTGGAGAACTCCTGTGGTGCATGTGATACCTGCACATTATTGTATTGTGGCAAACTAACTAGTTAGGAAGTGTATCCTGACCCTGCCAAGTGTGTCAATGTGTGTGAGTCCCTGAGAGAGTGTGGCTGTGTTGATGCTGACACCTGTTCATGTGGACAGGCACATGTTCTACACCTATCGTATCACTACCACATCACTCTTGCAGATGTCACTTACCATCACATATACGTTTGGACAGCTCCTCAACATGTAAGCTATGTGGCGCATGCAATAACTGCATAGACATGTGCTAGCAATACATAGTCATTCAGGGGGTTAAAACCCTGTACTGGTAGATGTGTGACACAAACATGCTTGGGTTTTACTCTACCACCCCTCCCTGACTTATTTTTTCTCTGTCTGTCTCTCTCACTCCCTCTCTGGTGGATGTGGAGAACTACACCTACTTAGCTTAGGCAGCAGCTTGTGTTTTGTAAGTGATGCTCATGGTCAGCTGATGGCCTCTGCATGAATGGGTTGGAGGATGACATAATGGTTAAGGTGCTTACCTTAAAGACACCTAGGTGCAGGGTTTGATTCTCACATGGGGTAACTGGCTAGGCTTCAAATGGCCCAAAAGAGCAGTTAGCCTAGTACTAATCTAATCTAATCTAAAAATTGCAGCCCTCCTCTAGCTAATTGCATGTGGAACAGCTGTGGTAACATTCCCATAGCCAATTGCAGCATGGAAACACACTCCAATATCTAGGAACATCATGCTGGTGTTGGGCCTTTTCATTCACTGTGAGCAGGACCTAGATCTGGTGTTTGGCAAGCAGCATCCCAGATGGATTTGGGATTTACCTCTAACAACATACACTGTGGAAACACACAGGAGGGGAATGTGCCTGATATGACTACAGAATGTAAGTGTTGCTATTCTGCATTTGGAGTAATGTCGGTTTAACAGGGTGTGTGTGGATATGGCTGATCTACATGTTTTAATACCTGTCATGACAGTGCTATGTTTTTGAGGAAACCCCCATCTGTAGGGTCATCTGCAGACTGGGCAGTGTGTGGTGCCTTTTGTTTCTTGTGTTACTCACAGAACACCTATCTGAGAACTGTAGAAGCATAGTGTGAGGATTGTTGTCAGTACATGGTGACAGCCATGAGAGTTACTGACTTCATATCCCTCATAGGACATACGTCACAACAAACCCTGTTACAACAGTAAATCTATGAGGTTATCACAGCAACATGTCAATATTGGCCCTGTGTTTGTGCCTCCAGCCACAACATCTGTCAACCTTTGTACATATGTCAGGCATTAAGAGGTGCATATGTTCTGTACACCATTATTTATTTACATCGTATCTGCTAACCATTCAATGAGATATCAGACTGCTACACATGTTATGTATAGTAGATGTTATATTTGATTACATAACCTGGGCATTCTGTGGCTGTGTGTACAGTACTGAGGTCTGTGTACTTATGGTGATTGTTGACAGTGTGTGTATTGCGAATATGTACCTTGGCCTGTGTACAGACAGTGGTAGATGTCATTGTTCTTGGTCCTGTTCTATCTGATGTTACATACTGCTCCAGTGTATGGTACTCTATTGGCTTACATGTTTGTAGGGCCAAACACACACATGTCCCATACCACAGACAGGCATCGGACCACACTGTGTAGTGGTCCAGTATATGTAGGGTTAGTGTTTGAGTGGCACATATGAGGATGGTGTTGATCAGGCAGTCCATATACTGTAATATTAAGCTAGGTTACCACATGTGGCTGTGGCTGTGTTCACATTGGTTGTGGGTATGCACTTTCACACAGGTGTCTTTTACTCTGTGCTGTGACATGCCTGTAGATCCTGCTATATTTGCAGGTACATGTGTATTCCCCCATATGAAATGTAGGCCAGTGTTGTGGCAGTCTGCCTGTAGCTTGCACAGTGCTTTGTTACATGCCTAGCAGCTTAGTGTACTTACCCAGTGTGATGTTATGTCCACATATTTGCCAGATGTACTGCTGCTGGGCCACCATAACTGTCATGTATTTCTGACAAAGCAGTGGGATGCTGTACAGATGTATGTCACTAACTAGTGGGTAGTATGTGACCATGTGACCTCTGCACCAATGGTTATTATGTGTCAGGAAAGACAGGAGTGTGTGAATGCATAATCTATGGGGGCATATATATTCCAGTATTTACATGATATACCCAGCTACATGGCTGTTAACATCCACATTGTCAGGCTTGGTCCACATGTCTTGTACTAAGGGGTTCTGTGTATACCTCTGGCCTGACCAGAGTGTGTCAGCCTGTCCACATTTATTGGCCATATCTCTGCTGTAGTACACAGGATCATTACTGTGCTAGCAATGGTACTGTTCTATGATGTCCTTAGGATGTCTGTCAGTAGCCAGTGGTGCACATGTTAAAAGCAGATGTGATCTCCCATACATAACATGTCTGTTAAGACAACCCCTGTTACAGTAGCAACAGTCTACATATCCACCTGCAATACATACCTGCCATCCCCTCACACTAAGAGGTTGGACTATTGGGGCTGAGGTAGGACTCCACTCCATGTTCTGGACATATGGTGAACATATATGTATATATATTTATCCATATATCTATATAGATATACACACACACACACACACACACACACACACACACACACACACACACACACACACACACACATACACATACACACACACACACACACACACACACACACACACACACACACACACACACACACACACACACACACACACACACACATACACACACACACACATACACACACACACACATACACACACACACATACACATACATACACACATCCATACATACATACATACATATATATAAAAACACTCAAATATATGCATATACACAGCGGTATATGTTTACACATATACAGATATAGATACATATGCACATATACTTATGGATATCTACATATATATTGACAGCAATAAGTATATCAGAATAGATATGTATGCACATATAGTACAGATATCTACATATATATCTACATAAATAGGCATATTTGTACACATAGGATGTGCATACATATAAAACTATATATACATCTCTCTCTCTCTCTCATATATATATATATATATATATATATATATATATATATATATATATATACACATATATGTATATACAAAGAGAGCTACACATGGCCATATATATAATGCACTATACAGATGTGTATACAGACATATGTATGAATATACATGTGTATGTACATGTAGACATGTATCAACATATGTATATGTATATATCCATATTCCTGTCATGTGTAAACATCACGGTTGTGTGATCTCACCATATGTATCTGATATGTGTACGTTATGATAAAACAACATATGTGATGCAACAGTCATATTAATAACAAGTACTACACAATTGTGGAAGTAAAGGCAATTGGTCAATACTAATCAATATGCGTATTGACAGATATATTGGAAAAACAACAGCTGTCTTCACAGTGGTCATGGCATAATGGTTAAATGTTGTGACTATAGAGTATAGGGTCCTGGGTTCAAGTACTACAAGGGCTGTTCATTTTGTTGCTGGGCAGAACAAGGCCTGTCAGATACAGAATGGTTAAGGCAGTTTTGAGCAGCTTTAAGTGCATTTGTGTGGGTTTGCTCAAAGCTAAGCGGTGCTAAGCTACAGGTAAACATACAGGCGCTTACACAGTGTAGGCTTTGCTTACCAGTGTGCAAAGCAGCTTAGCTGTTATATTGGAGTAATACTGATACCTGCTAAGCATGGCTTAGCCCTGGTAACCAGTTCTCACCACCCAGTCTGATTACATAGCAGGGTAATGACATCTGTAATAAGTGTATGTAATGCCATGTACAATACATGCGCCTATGTGCTGTCATTACAGTAGCAAAGAGTGTGAGTGTCATGTCTGGGACACACAAGTATATGAGGCCTGTACAACACTGTTATCCATGTGAATGTGTTACATACAGGGGTAGTATCCCAGGGTAAGTGCTGTCACACTGGCATGTAGTGTATCACGGCGGCACTACTGTTGACAGTGCTTTCCCACACAAGAGTAGAGTGCTACATGTAATAATGACAACAGGCACACCTGCAGGCATAGCTGGAGTCTGAGCCCTCCCTGTTGGGTCCCTAGTGTGTGAGCTGTGTCACAGTATATACCCTCTACTGGATAATGATCTGACATGTGGAATGTAACCGTAGACTACTGTCTGTATAGCACATGTTAGTGAGGGCTTCCAACAAGTAGTTATGGCATACATATGGTCGTCAAACGTCCATCTGTTAACACATTCATCCTACTGCATATCTACTTGCCAAGCTGATGACTGTCAGTCCCTGTACAGATGTGCAGAGGACAGGTATCCAGCTGGGATATGTACAGGTAACCTATGCTTGATTGACACTAACATGTCTGCCCAGCTGTGTAAGAACTGGCACATATAGGAGACAACACCCTGTATGTACCACATGCCACAGGTACATCCACTACACTATGACAGTCAACAGAACATGCTTGGGTATAGGTCTCCATCACAGACACTCACCATGTGTTGTAATACATGTTGCATACATGTCAACTTGATCACCTCAGTGGCCATGTGCAGGAGGCACTCAGAGGATTGGCTGATGCATGTCACTCACCCTGAAGGTCACCACATCAGTGTCTGTCAATAGATTGCCTGCTGCCACATGGCAGGTGGCAGAATACCACTGTACACACATCCCCTACATAACACATCTCTCCATGGACAATAGCTAGGTACACAGCTATGACTACCTGCAGCGATGCACCATAGTGCTGACTCATGTGTATGTGTGCATTACTGAGGATAGCAGTGTCTGTGTGTTAGTACACCTGTACTTGGGAATTCCATGAGGGCCTTCACAACCACCACAACACCCATTGCCATCGTCAGTCGTGGCTGCTGCTGTGTGGGACATTACATGTACCCTGGTACGTTCCTATCCCTACCGGCTACATGAGCTTTGCAGTACCACACAGCAGTGTTGTACAAATGGGTCAATAGGCATGGGATACCCATTGAGTTCTGCCAAGTGTGTGTATGTGTGCATATCCGTATATCTGTAGGGTACAGCATTCCATGGCCACATACTCCTATTACAATACCCATGGCCACACAGTAGTACAGATAGTGTTGTTGCTGTCCATAGGTGAGGCATGACAATGCAACATCCTACTATGCCTGTGGCATGCGCATTAGATGCATATCCCTGTAATACCACTGTTGGGATATACAATGGATTGTATCACAGTCATGGGCAATGTGTGATGCTGGGTATGTCAGAGTGTCATCATGGGTGTCAGGGAGTACAATATCCACTGGGGGATGTGTGTACTGCGTACACTGTCATTACACCAAAGTACAGCTGGTATATGTCCCATGTACCACTTTATGGTGACCACTGTCACCATCAACCATACAGGTAACTGATACCACAAATCAGCTCAGTGTGCAGCATACCTGTAACACATTGGACACATGGTCAAGTTAGTTATCAGCAATAGGCCTCTGTCTCTCAGATGTGTGCCTGCCTGTTATGTGTCTGTTAATGTGTATATGATGGTATGTCATACTATGTATTGTCCATATACACCCATTACATCCCCCATTAGCATACTGTACATGTCTGGGGATGTTCAGCATATAGCATGTAACCTGAAACACACCTCACCCTAAATGCTGTGTGGTGTGTGCAATGAAAGCCACACACTTCAGTAGCACTACATACCTAGATTGCCAAGTAAGAGTGTGCAGGTATGTGGATGGGTCTACATCAGGTAGCAGATTATAGATGACCCAGCAGGTCACCTGCCCATGTGGCACAGGCAATAACTGGTATACAAACCTGTGACATGTGTTCAACTGTACCCCAGATATGTCACAGCCATGGTGTCACCACAGTGCCATACCCCTTGTGGAATATGACTGCAGACCATCCTCCTGCTGACACATTTACACCTACAACACAAATGGATAACATTATGGAGACCACAGTCAACCAGTGTTACTAACAGCTATAATACATCATTGCTGGACAGCTACACTACCTGACATGTATGCATTAAAAATTACTCCTGACAACATGTTACACTGCAGTACACTGGTACACTGTAGTACAGTCACCGTGTGCATAAGAACCATATTAGCCTGTCCCTGCATCGATGTTATAGATGACAGGGATGTGGCACAGGTGTCATCATATGCACAGGGTGTGTTGTTGGTTTGCCAGATGCTGAGGGTGGGGCCATACATTTGACATCATGTGTGTGGGTGAGGGGTGTAATGAGGTGAACTGGGCATGGTAATGTGGTGTGTGTAGGTATGAGATGCCCTAAATGTGTTCGTATAGTACAGTTCTGCCATGTGGCTGCCCTACACAGGTGTTTATGGACAGCTACAGAGCATACCTGGCAGGGTGTGCAGTTCACTGCCTCTGGCCAGGTGTGCCTGCCAGGGGTTCCATGGGCACATCCAGGTACAGGCCTCGATGTGCTACTCTCCCCTGATGATGACAGATGTCCGCTGGAACAAGGTCCCTCCTGCGACTGGCCAGGACCACGTGCTCATGGCTTGCTGTGGACAGCACCCAACCCCCTCACAGTGCCGGGGCTGGTACTGCCACTACGGGAATCCCTTGGTGTCTGGACATGTCCATGTTGACTGCCAGCTGTTGGTGTTGCTGGTGTATGTCCACACAGCCATCGCCGCACTCCCACCACCACTTGTTCAAGCACAGACAAACCAGGGTTGATGAGGGCCATCATCTCACCAGACCATCTATCCATGAGCTTGGTATAAGCCCGGATGGCACCAGACAGTTCATGGAAGTTGTCACTTGCAGATGTGAGAGCAGCCCTCTGCAGCCTCAGGCCCTGTCTGGTGTAATGTTCCATACGTGCCTGCACTGCCATTTCAGCCTGAAACATGCACCTGGTGGTACCAGTTGTGGAGTGTCTGCCAGGGGCATGATGACCAGCAGCCCTACCATGAGCACCCTGGGCCATCTGCTTATGTGGTGCCCTGCCAGACATCCGGCTATGCCAGCTGTGACTAGACACAGTAGGCATGGTTACCACACTCTCCTGTGCACTGCCACCAACCACCAGCTGTCCCTCCACTATGGCCACTGGTGATGGGGTATGTATAGGCACTGAAACTGTGTGCGGGGTTGGGGTGGCTAAAAGGGGGATGTCAAATGATGGTGCTGTTTTGGCCCCTAACAACCTCACCTGTGCCTCAACAGTACTATCATCATCCTTAGTGTCTCTATGGACACCAACATTAGACTGCATGCAGGAGGGACCCTGATCCACCTCACCACCTGTAGGGGAAAACAAGAAACACACTTTAAGACCTGAGTACGAGTACACACACACACACACACACACACACACACACACACACACACACACACACACACACACACACACACACACACACCAGCTTAATACCTACCTGTCCGTGACTTTACAGACAGGCCCACATTTATTCCCATGCATTCTCCATCCTGCATCACACTTGGTAACATACACTCATTAATACCACTCATTAACGTATCATTCCTCTAAATGCCTAGACAAGTGATCACAACACAAGACCTGTTACTCCATTACTTCCCTGATCTGAGTGGAGTGGTTTTACATGGCCTCACTGCTATCATTCAGTGTTCTCCCTGTGTATGTCCAGACATCATGAGCATGGCCCCTATATGTGAGGGGCTACTATGTTCACTCCATAGTTTCATGCACTGGAGTGTCATGTGTAAGAATTGCTCAGTACATGCCAGATATGCTGCTCAATCAACCTATCATGTGAGGGCTGTAATATATGGATACACTCCCTGGTGTTGTATAGTAATTCCCCAATGCATCTGTAGTGCTGCATAAGTGGGTTGTCAGTCATCTCTCTGCTGAATGCGATATTAAGGGTATACCTGGTGTCTACCTTTCCTCCCAATGCATGTTCCATGCTGCAGACCTTATTATACTATCAGATGTCCTGTAATTACATACATGACAAGTATTGCTGGTGTGTCATGTAGTCAGTCCGTGTCCATGTACTGCATGATCCCAAAGGGAAGTACTGCTGTATGAACAACCTCCACAATCACACATGTGCATACATGGACACAAACACACACACACACACACACACACACATGCACACACATCCTACATGCATCACCCTCCCTCCACATCACCAGAGTGACCCTACAGACAAAATAACCACCCACCAATACGCACACACATACAGGAGAGGTTGCACTAAGATAGTACACACAGTCCTCCTATTACCCATCTGTCAACATGCATAACATATGGTACACAACAGCATGCAGTGCAGTTATAGTCGATCTATGCTAGCAACAGTATACATGTGTGTGATGCATGTGCTGTGTTATTAGGTGATGCCCCTTCCCCTGGATACCACTGCATCCATGTATACAGTATTGCTGTGCACCTGTTCTGCACCCTGACATATACTATGCACCAAACCTCACAGGTGTACAATGCATTGAATGTGTAGTACTGTGTCAGTTATGTCAGCTCTAATGCTCACAGCCCCTATGTTTTTTAGCAACACATACCTGGGATGATATGTGGACAGATGTCATTTGTGACTGCCTGATGTCTGGTTTACAGATCTCAATATCAGCGGACCATGTATGACCAATCCAATACTATTACACTGACAACTGTCAGATCATACCATGGCTATGGAGAGTGTACACACCCTTATTGATATGATGCACCTTTCCTTGATTTGCCATGGGACCACATCACCGCATATATTAACAGTGCATGAGTCCGATATGTGACATATGTCCTGTATATTCACATGCAGTGTCTACAGAATGTGTTAGGTGTGCGGATGCTGACCACGATGCATACACTACGTGTGTGCATATGTGTGTACACCCTTATCATGACAGTTTGTTGCACCTATCGTTATGCGTACTACAGCAGTCACTACTCCTGGCAGGGGTATACTAGCATGGGCCATCCACATTTGCCAGTGTATGTTCAGTCTGCCCTACACGTCCCCCAAATCTGCACGTTTGCAAGGTCTACTCATGTGCACATCCCTTGCTGTTCACACACTGCTGTCACTATTGCTGTGGGGGTAGGGTTATGTCTGCCACAGTCTATGAACCTGACTGTGTGCAGATACAGCCATTCTTAGCATCCTTAGGATCCCTGCTGCAGTGTACTGGTGTGTCAAGCTGACACCCCCTCCCCAGCTTCAGCCTTTTTGCAGATGCTTGACAAGTAAGGCCTACAGATGTGTGTCATTTTGCAGTGTACCATACACTGAACACCACGTGTTACAGCCTAGTCCCAGCTAATAATGTGGAACACAGTAATACGTTATGTCATAGTGTAAATCTGTCACAGTTGCCATTGTAGTACTGTATACGGGTGATGTTTTACACATGTCCCTACTGTAGGCCATGTCTCCCAACATTATGTTAATCCCTGTGGACACATTCTGCAATGACAGGATGTTAGTTATCTTGCATCTGTCTGACATACTCTTCCAATACCCCATCATGGTCACCACTGTGGTGCCGTGCTTTTAACAGCAACAATATGTGCACATGTATAGCATGCATTCTGGGTAGGTGTGATAGATGTGTGCATGGAATATACCATAGCCATGATATGCCCGGTGTATTGGCAAGCACAACATAAACCATACTTACAAGCTACAGGCTGCTGCCTTGGTGGTATACTGGAGGGACCTACATAATAGGGTGAGAAATGCGAAGTCAGTGGCCACACCTGTGGCATTGCTACAGGGTGGGTGCAGCATTACAGTACATCAATAGTACATGTCCACAATGCTACCACGTATGCACATCTGTTTATTACTACTATGCAGCAACAAACTATATATATGACATGTCAGATATGCATGATCTGCCTGTACAGATATGGATGCATATGCAACAGTGATCTACTGATGTGCCATGTGGCCTTACCTGCATGCTCCTCAGTAGGTGTGTGGGTAGCACCCACCTCCCCAATGGTGTCCGGCAGTTGTTGGCTGTGCAGACAGGCAGATGCCACGAGGCTGGTGAGGAGCTCCTCAACACATGTCGGGGGGATGGATGGCATGCCCCCCCATTGCAAAGTGATCCCCCTGGACTGCAGCAGCATGCTGATGAGCATTGCAAAGCAGGTCATAACAGTGGTTTTGCAGTCCGAAATCATTGACCCTGTGGACTAGGTCATTCCACAAGGCAGTCCACTCCTGCTACTCATGGGTGGCCCAGTCAAACAAGACAGTGCAGTGCTGGATTAGGTAGGTTAGCACTACTTCATTTTCAGCAGCTGAATAAGATGGAAGCCATCCATGTGACATCTTGCCTGAAAGACATAAAGATGGAAACAGGTCTGAGCAACTCATACAGCAAGGTTACCACAGTTCTTAATACACATCTCTGTCACCCTCCCACCACATCAGTGAGAACAAACTGTACACACAACTCAATAGGTGTGGCTACAGCTTGCCTAGCAGTATGACAGGTATTATATTGTACCAGACTTTGTGCTATGTGTTTGTAGCCATGTTCCCTGTGTGGACACTATCATTGCTGGCCTGTTATAGACTATTCACCTGCATGCCATTGTCAGGGCCACTATGGTTCCATATATGTCTGTGGTATGCTTGCTATGTGATTGCTGCACATTTGACATTCTGTGTTATTGGGGATATCTATGCATGCTGTTGGACAAGTTCCAGGATTGTGTAGACTATTACTACAGACATATGATCTATAACAGTGACACAATAGCATGTTTAGGGCATATTTGCCAGCAGAACCACCTTTCCAGACCCACCTGCCCATGTTATCAGGCCATATCACATGTGGGCTTCCTCATGCACTTTTCCAGCGCTACCTTCAGGTGGAACCGCCTCAGGGGATATTGCCCCCCCGGGGTACACACGGACATGATCCTATCCCCTGAGGTCACATCCATGGTCTGTTCCATACCAGGCTCCACAGACACATTTGAGATGTGCTACATCACCTTAAGGCACCCAGTACACATTCACAGGGTCCACATGCTCCTCTTGCTCAATCTCCAGGCCAGGCACCTTCAGAACTTGGACTGCTGTTGTGAGTAACAGTTGGTGGGAGGCTTGTTCCCATTGTGTCCATATTGGGCACATGGGGTTTCCACATCACAGACCACATACACCATCCAGGGTGTTTACCCACCACATGCGTCATAAACCACCCCTGTAGGCTGTCCTCTATATCTAGCAACTCGGACCACCTACACAACTATACCCGCCATACTTCCCCACATTCCCATTCCCTACTTCACAAAGGCAATGTGGTCCCAACAAGGGGTTCATCTGTGACATACCCATCCATGTTGCACACACTGTCAGCTGTATATATCTGTGTGCATTGCTATGTGTGCTGTTCCCTTGCACATAGCATGCAGCACTGTGGTGGTAATATAGAGGACGTATTTACATACATATATGTGTGTGTGTTTGTATATATGTAGACGTGCATATAGATATATATCTATATATGTGTAGATATATATGATGTATATATGTGTTTATATATATGTCTACATATGGGTATCTGTATGCGGACATACATGTATATATATATATATATATATATATATATATATATATATATATATATATATATACATATGTGTGTGTGTGTGTGTGTGTGTGTATACACATATACATACCTATATATGGGGTACATTCTGACATCAGGTCCACAATCTCAAAACTCCTTCCTGCACAGCTGCACTGTTCTGCCTTGCTACAACACAGACAGGTGCCACATATGGACACAGCCTAACATTAAGGGTTATATGTAGGGCCAGATTGCAGGTAACCCTATTACACACCTATGGCTTTTCAGCATGCTACAATACAGGTTAACCTGAGTGTCCTGCAAGTGGTGGGCTGTGGAACCCATGTGTCCATCATTATGGCATTATGTCCACCACCAGCTGTTGGCCACAATAATATACATGCTTTCCATTATATAACACACACTATGATGGCTTACATCTTATCAGTCAGTGCTGCTCTGCACAGTTGATGAGTATGGCCCACTACCCACAGGGACAGACTCTATTATCCTTAGAAGTTGTTCAGCTGAACATCATTACAACAACACCTGATGGCACATATAAATCATTCAACATCATCTATCCCATTATTATGGACCAAGTACTACAGTCAGTTACATGCATATATACTTCACATACCTGTTGTGGGAATGAGGGCTGTTCTGGATAGTGTCCTTGTAAGGATTTTTTTGTTGTCTTTTGGACGGGACTTTAGCCCTGCTTTCTTTCTTACTTTGTTTTTTGTTTGTTTCCCTTTCAATTTCACTTTCTTTCACTTTCATTCTCTCTCTCGCCAGTAAATATATTGAGCTGCTTTGAATAGATTGCAGCATGGCTTTTGTAGGTGATGCACATGATCAGGTGATGGCCTCTGCACCAGTCAGTGTCCTCCACTTTCTATCTGAATGCAGCATGCTGTGTAGTACTTCTAATTACCACCGTCATGGCAACTCACTACTATAAATCCCTACATCATGAGGGCATGGTCCCTTTACCTTTCTTGTATGGTGGACACCCTTCCTGTGTGTGGGCAGCAGTGTTACAGACAGCAGGTAGCAATACCTCTTACAAGAGAACTTGCTCACTCAGGCCTGCTACATATTTGTATGAGGTTCCAGAACTACAGACAGAGAGTGGGTAGTGTCATTGTATGCATTGTACAGCACCAGTGTTACAGGGTTTGTGTCTACATACTAGTTTTAGATGGAATGCAGTCTGTCTGCATAGCTCTCAAATGTGGGCTTATCTATTTGATGGCCATATGTGCGCCTTTTATATTTTGTCTGTCTACCACACAGGTCTTGTGTCAGATATATCACTGGTAATGTGTGTTGAGTGCTATCAGTACATGGCTACATCCATTTGTGTTTCTAACTTTATATTCCTGACTAAGGGTATGTTGCAGACTATCCTGTAACACCAGCAACTTGCTTAGTGTATGACAACACTATTTCACACATGGGCCTGTGTTCCAGCCTCTGTCCTTCACCTACATACCAGGCTTTGTCCATATGACATGCTGCCAGGGGTTATGTAGTGGGCTGTGAGTATGTCATGCTGCCATTCCTGCCATCATTCCACTGCTGTTGTGGCCCCCACACATATTGTGGGGTTGGGTCCATAAATGTGTGGGCTTCATCTACACAATACATGTGTGGCCTTATGCAGTCCAGAGGCCAGTGTGTGTGTAACAGTGGTATATGGCCTTGTATGTCAGTCTATGGGGGAATGCACCATAACTAACCTAGGCTGTTACAACATGTGGAGATATCAGGGGTAAGCTGCCTTAAGCTATCTGGATGTACATTACCATACAATTCACTTTGGGTAAATGCAGGCCTGCTGCTTACTGCCATACAGACTGTTCTGTTTGTCAGTCTGATTGTGATGGTGTCAGTTATGCCTTGTTATGTAACAGATACATCCCATTGTGTCAGTTGAGGTCTTTACCCCCTAGGGATTGCGTACAGAGTGTATATAGAGTCTGCTGGACTATACATCTGCATTACTTACTGTCGATTGATTGTTACCCCATGGCCCAGTCTGTCTTTACTGTTGTACTACTAGGGTCTATATTACCACAGTGAAAAACCCTATGTGCAAATACTGAAACAGCGACCCCTATACCGCTAACCATGAAAATACCAAACATACTAAACCGCGAAAAAAAATATCGAACTGTCATAGTCGGCCAACCCCACCACCCGTTACATACTACCTACCCAAACAAAATAAATAAACCACATACATACACAAACCAAACCCTACTTCTAACCTAAAGTACCGAAACCCTACCTCCAATACTAGACTAAACCCCACAAACACAACTATCTATGCACTCTCCTTAACCCCTCCCTAACCCTAAAGTTCGTAACTACCGCACACATCCCCTACAGATATACACCTAAACAAAATAAATAATACACATACATACACTTAAAAAACCCCTACACCTAACACTACACTAACTCTTACATACATTACCTATCTATGCACTTACCTTAACCCAAATCCTAACACTAAAGTCCTATGTATCGCACACTTACCTTACAGAGCTATACCGCAGATGGGCCAACCAAAACAAACAAATCGACATTTCAAAATTTGCGGTATCTTCCTATACATATCTCTGTGTGTGCATGTGTAATTGCATATATATATATATATATATATATATATATATATATATATAATGTATGTATATATATATCTGTGTACATATATCTATCTATATATATATATATATATATATATATATATATATATATATATATATATATATATATATATATATATATATATATATATATATATATATATATATATATATATATATATATATATATATATATATATATATATATATATATATATATATATATATATATATATATATATATATATATATATATATATATATATATATATATATATGTATATATATATGTATATATATATATATATATATATATATGTATATATATATATATATATATATGTATCTTAGAAATGTTGATTGCTTCCACATTGTACATTTATATATATAGCCAGACTGTACTGCATGATATGTTACTGATACCAGCCTGACATCATACAGGTATGGAATACTGTTAACACCTTGTGCCCTTGTTGTGTCAGGTCCTGGTTATGGGGTTTGCAACAGTTGACATTGCATTGCAGGGCATGTACATTTCTTATGGTAGCCAGACTGTACTGCATGATATGTTACTGATACCAGCCTGACATCATACAGGTGGGATGGAATACTGTTAACACCTTGTGCCCTTGTTGTGTCAGGTCCTGGTTATGGGGTTTGCAACAGTTGACATTGCATATGTTTGGCTGTAGGGGTATATCTATATATATATATATATATATATATATATATATATATATAGTCATATATATATTTATTATGTTCATATATATATATATATATATATATATATATATATACATATATATGCAAACCACAAAAAGCTCGACAAACCAGGAAATGCACAAAAAACGGAAAACTGAGCCCAAGAGTGTAATTTGTAAATGAAAAAGGAACAAATTTATTTAGTGCTTTCGGAAGGGTTAATACCCCTCCTTCAGAGTGATCACCTGATGTTAATTAGTTTTAAATAGGATTGTAGCTTGCATTCTGTGTTTGTTCGTTTATTTTTTATTCTGAAGAAGGAGGGGTATTAACCCTTCCGAAAGCGCTTAATAAATTTGTTCCTTTTTCATTTACAAACTACGCTCTTGGGCTCAGTTTTCCGTTTTTTGTGCATTACATATATATGCAGACGTATATATATATATATATATATATATATATATATATATGTATGCATATGTATATAGAGATATGTAAATATATATATATATATATATATATATATATATATATATATATATATATATGTATATATATATTTAGATATACATATATATACATGCACATACTTCTACATGTTTAAATACATTTCCTGTACTGTTGAATGACTGTGCTGGATGGTATGTTTGTGAAAACATGGGGGTTGTGCATATCTGATATGGCTTAGTGATAAATCACTTTGGCTATGGTGTGCTGGGTCTTGTGCTTGAGCCTTGCAGAGGCTGTTTATTTTGTTGCTGGGCAGAACAAGAGCCATTGGACACAGAGTGATTAAGGCACTTTTAAGCAGTTGTAAGCAGGTTTGCATGGGTTTGCGTGGAGTTAAGCACTACTAACTTCTGGTTACAGTTTCTTTTACTGATTCAGCTTCTCAACTGCTTAACATGTGTAGGCATTGCTTACCCCCTTGCAAACAGGCTTAAATCTGCTTACTGAAGCTTAAAAGTGCTTACTCCTGCTTAACCCATGCTAATTTCTTTAAAAGAAAAGAAAAAAGGGTTGATAGGAAAGTGGTGAAAAAGGGGCACAAAGAGGGAAAGACAGTAGGGAAAATAGCTAGGGATGTGCAAGAAAGGTGTAAGGAAGGTCCATAGCTCCCCATTTCTTCTACAGCAACTTCTGTGCATATACAATGAATTTGCAGGTAGATTTGGACACTCAAACCCCTGAGAGAGGGGTGAGGACAACAATAATATGTTGTGATGCCAATTAGACCAGATTACATGTGCCCAGTGGACACGTGTCTGAAATGGACAGCTATGTATTGGGTGAGATTTTTTGGGGGAGACAGATTGCCCCTTTTTTTTCAGGTGAGAGTAGGGTGTTGGGGAGGGATAGTAGGTATATTTGGGAGGTAGGTTAGGTAGGTTAACATACAAGACAAACAAGACACATACAAGGGCAGTATATGACACATGTGGGGGGTAAACACCTTGATGGGGAGGGGTGTTGGGAAATCGGAAGCCCATGAGCCCCCTAGTGGAAACATTGGGACTGAGGTCCCCACCCATGGGCAGTCACCACTACACCTTCACAGCCCCAAAACTGGCTGTGCTGGAGGCTGTGTTGGAGAGCCAGGCCGACCCACTAGTCGTGACATGAGGGCTTTGAGCTGGTTTAGCAGATCTCCAAACTGCTGGTTGATCTCGCTATGCACCACGACCTGGACCTGGCGGCAGGTGACAGGTTCCTGTAGGTACCCGCTCCTAGGGGTGGCGAGCCCCAACCCCTGAGGCGGTTCCACCCGAAGGTGTTGCAGGACCAGCGGATGAGGTGGTCCCGGGTTGGGCCCCAGACTTGCTGGTGCCCGGTGCCATGGCCAGCTGAGGTGGGACAGGTGAGTCCACTGGGACCCGCATTCCCATACGTGCTATGGTGTTTATGTTTTATCAACATATGTGGATTAGTAATAGTCAACACATTCCAGGATTAGGTATAACAGCATGCATAGATATTCCCATTAATCCAGACTCCAGATATGGAACAGTTGCATTGCAAACAGAACACATGCATATATGGGACCACAGTAGTAATTACAACAGCATGAGGTACATTGATGGCACCATGCCACCAATGTTGGATGATTTCAACATAGCACATGCATAGAAACAAATTTAAATAATTATCAGACAATAGGATATATGTCCCAACATTACAGTTAAGTCATCACATACCAATTGAGTTGGGTATTTAGTTTATTATTGCAAATATGGTGGGGGGGAGATATCAATTAACAACTAGTATATTCCTGTAGTTTGCATTACTTTCCTAGTCAATGCTGTCATTTGTACCTTACAAGTATTAGTACACTATCCTATTGCCTTAGTTTGGACAGTGATATGGCTGTCGACAACTATATACATGAACTGGTTTTACCTGCAGTATACACCGCTAACCTGGTATATCTGTGGAGGAATTGTTTGTTAACACTAACTAACTATTTCCACACATACTCCCAGATTCTGGGTTGATGTTATGCACATACCTGTTCATCTCTTTTTGCACAGACTCTTGCCATGTCTTGACCACATGCAGGTGAACTGGGACATATGTAGACTATTGCCGTCTTCAACCTTTAGTGACTTACAACACTCTTATACAGGATTTCCTAGACAGTTATATTATGTAGCACAGTGTGGGTGACAGTGATGAGTGATATCTTATTATTCAGAGCAATTGCAACACTCACAATGCCATACAATACCAGAGTAAACAGTACCAGTACAGGGTATCAATCTTTTATTTCTAGGCACAGTGTTCGTATCTGATGGACCTGTGGGAGCAATGTTTGTTAGCACTACCTGAATGTGCCATGCAAATTACCAGAACCCACATTAGTATTATGCACATACATCTCTGTTACTGTATACACTCTGGTCACAGCTTGACAACATGGGAGTGTAGATGGGACATACTTGGCTTATTACTCTCATAACAGTTTGGGGGGGTTGCTAGAGTGGCAGGTTTGTTCTTATAGATGTGTGACAATCAGTTGTATTACTTGTTTTCTGCCTATACGTCTGGGATCATCCCATTGATTTCCCAGGGGGACAGAGTGACAGGCAGCAGATATGGGCCAATTTACTGGATATTCTGAACATATCTGTACAGTTGTGGGGTACAATTCTGTATGCAGACTACTAGCACTCCCAGGATTTGAACCATGGCTATATGTGCTAGAACTACAACAGTTCACATCTCAGTTACATGTGCTATTTGGAGTTTGTTGTCTGTCTTTTCACTGTTTTCTGTCTATGTCTCTTTCATTTGTACTAAATGATCTCTGGGGATTACACCAGTCACATGCAGACATTCCTATACATTTTATTTATGTTGCACAGTGTGGGTAACAATGCTTAATACAACAGTACTATTAAGTGATTGCAAATCTACATTACCATATGATACCAGAGTAAACACATGCAGTCCAGCAGTTAGACCATTATTTTCAGGTTATTATGCTTTTATTTACATACAACCTATAGGAGACTCTTCCTGCCATATTTTCTGGTGTATGCAGTACTTGTCTTAAACAATACAAGTTTTATACAGGCAATTAACTTACTAATTCTTTTAGATTTATTTCCTCTGACAGTACATGCAAGAGTATTACTAACCTGCCTCACATCGCAACCTCTCCAAGCGACATCCATGGACCTGCTGGTTTGCAGCCCACTCACTTGCCACTGTGAAGGACATAAGAGGAATATTTAGCCATACCTATCCATAATATACATGAGCTGGCAATTATTACACAGGTGGTGGAGTGATACTTGCACATGGCTGGGCAACCCCTGCTGTCCTAGCCTCTTGGATCCACTGATCCAAGAGATCCCCCTTTTTCCACTTCAGATCAGCATAGTGATGTCTGACCTGCTCACCAGTTCAGAGTATGCCAGTGGCACTGGTGAGGTCATGGGCGAGATGGTCCCAGGCTTCCACTTTATATTGGGAACCCTGGTACTGCCCTGCAGCAGTCTCTGCCCATGGTCTTTGACAAGGAGTCCTGCCATGACTCTGGACTCCTGGATGCCCCAAGCGCTCTGCCTGAAAGTGCACACCCTCTCCCATTCCAGACATGGTGTCTGCAAGGGGAAGCTACAACCAGTTAAGAGATGTATTCCTGCCTGTTGGGTTAAAATAGGGCCGATTTCCTGCACTTTGCTGTGATTGGATGGTTTTGAAAAAGCTAAGCTATGGGCAAACCTGATTACCTAAGGTTGGCATTGTTTAAAGGGGTATACCAATGGGCAAATTGAGTTAGCTGGCCTACACATTGCTTACACCTACTAAGCTGGGCTGTGCAATGCTTAGCATTGCTTAATATTTAATTTGCATTATATTTGCTTTTTGCCATTGATTTATTATTCATTACATGTTATATATGTGTCTGGTATCTATGATGCATGTGTACGTATACTGTATGGGGTCCTTGTGCTTATTAGGGGACTTCAGCACTTTATTACAATTACACCTTACATCTGGGCTTACTGCAGTACTCCAGTTCGCATATTTATGTTATGTAATAGGTTATAAAACATAAGACTGTATATAGATTTCACATGTTCAGTTTGATTTTTCTTTAGTGATGATTTGTTTGGTGATACCTCAGTCTTCTGTACTGTTGTGATGGCTTCTTGGTTAACTAATGTGACTATAGTGTACAGGATCCTGGGTTTAAGACCTACAAAGACTGTTTATTTTGTTTCTAGCCAGAACAGAGGCTGTTGCATACAGAGTGATTAAGGCACTTTTAAGCACTTGTAGGCGGGTTTGCGTGGGTTTGCACAAGGGTATGCTGTGCTAACCTTTGGTTAAATATGCTTAGAGAGTTAGCTTCAATATTGCTTAACCTGTGTGCGCATTGCTTACCCCCATGCAAATGGGCTTAAATCCGCTTACTAGTGCTTAAATATGCTTACTCCCACTTACTACTGCTTAATAGTGCTTACACTTGCTTACTAGTGCTCACTCCCGCTTACCACTGCACCATCTTACTAATATCTAATGTCTAATGGCTGTTGGGAAGGTGGAGGATTTGGAAGATGTATGGAGTTATCATTCATTACACGTTTTACCTTCCATCTGTATCCCTGATTCCTGTGCACATAATGTATGGGTCACGTGTGATTTTCTGTGGATTTTGCAACATTATGACACTGACACCTCACATTTGCATTTAATGCAGTACTCCACTTCATAAATATATGTTATTTAGTAGGTTATGCAACTAAAAATATTGGTCATAAAGTGATTTGACATGGAAAATGGAATGTGCTGCAGTGGGACTCGAACCGGGAATGTCTGCTTCTACGACGAATGCTCTGCTCACTACACTATTGCTATATGGCATCATTTGCGTATATCTTTCTTTTTATCCTCTTCTGCCATTTAATCTGCATTAACAGTAGCTAAGCGATGGGCAAACTCGCACACCTACGGTTAAATTTAATCTGTTTTATAAAAAAAAAATAAAGAATCTTTATATTTTTTGTGCGAACTATTTCTCTTGTACACATGGGGGGATGTTGCTGGTGGTATGCATACACCTATGAGCGGTCTTGCTCATTCTTTTAGGATTTGTCTGCTGATATTTTGGGGAAAGCTCCTGGTTTTGTTCATAAAAATATGGTAGTTTAAAAGATCTACTACAGCACAATGACACTGTCATTTGTCTTCCTAGTTCAGATAGACCTAAGGGTACTTATAAATGTGTAAACTGCTCTGCTTGTAGATTTATCTATGAAGGGCCACACATTAACCTAACACATTTAGATCGTACTATTGCTGTGCCTGGTAGGTTTACCTGTAATACATCATATGTTGTGTACATCGCTTTATGCGGTTTTATGTAGGTTGTACGGCATTTTATATAGGTATGACTGCCAGACAGCTTAGTAGATTAATTAAAGAGCATTGTTATGCTATTAAATCTAAAGATACTAATAATGCATTATATAGGCATGCTTCGGAGTGCACCATGTTTAAAAAGTTCTCTTTTTCAATTTTAGAACACATTGGTAAAGACTTGAGAGGAGGAAATATTAAAAATAGAGTTGAAAGGAAAGAGACACTATGGCAATTAAGATTAGATGCTGACAGTCCACCTGGACTTAATGATAATATAAACATTAAATGTTTTTTAGAAGAAAGGAAGTTATCATTGTGATTAAGCCCTTGTTAATTTTTATTAATTGACTGATTGATGTATTTTATGGAGTGTGTTTGAACAGCCTGATTTTATTGTGTAGTTATTCTGAAGAAGTTCTAATGAAAGAGTTGATTAAACTTTGCTATGCTATTTGATTTGGAGTTCCTGAGTTGTTTCTCTGTTGTCACTGTGTGTTTCTGGTTTTTGGTTGTTTCTACTACACTCAGTGCCATTTTGCTTTTTACTATCTAAGTATATGTATGTGTATATATATATATATATATATATATATATATATATATATATATATATATATATATAGGTTTACTATCATTTCTCCGATCGCACTTTGTACTAGTTATCGTGTCATCGAACCATATGAGCGAAAACAAAACACGACTGTCAAAAAAGTCAAATGCAGAAGTGGAGAATGTCGAACTCGACGCATTTCAAACATTATCCACACTTCCACAACTGGTAATACTGTCCAACATACAGTGAACAACATTTTTGCAGGGGGCAAGCCTCCATGCACCCCTCACACCCCCTGTTAATTATATATACAAACTCTGAGATCACACTACAATGAATGAAACAGTACATTTCTCGATCCCCACACTAGTGCGATCTGCACTGAAATGTCCATGCTGTAGTGCATTCGCTGTTGTGCATTTCAACATTTTGTTTTCTCGTTCTTTCCAAATCTCGAATTAGGCATTTGGACTAACGCAAGTCAAAGTCTGATCGTCCTTTCGATAGTAAACCATATATATATATATATATATATATACACACATATATAGGGATATAAATAGATAAATATAGGTACATGTATCTATGGGATCTCTGCAGGCCATTGACTGGCAATTCCTTGATCCACATACAGTTTACATCTAGTCATTAAGTCCCATGTAATCACATGTCAGGTACAGGGTAGACATGAAAAGAAAAGTAGAGAGTTAGACTTGCCACTCTAGCAGAACCTAAGTTAAAACTTGCTTACGAGTTTCACTGAAGTAGGGACTTGATGAATAGGTCTCAATGATAATGCATGTTTACATGTTTTGAGGAACAGGTCTTCGATACCTTTATATATTTATGCAGATACTTTTTTATGGTACATAATGCATGAAAATAGGCCTTGGTCTGCTGTATGCAACCATGATCTATCACAGAGTGGGAAAGCCCTATTCTGCAGATCAGCTCTAGTCCTATCAGTTAGTGAGCGTCCAGTTGGAAAACCCTGTTTTGCAGATTGGTTCTATTCCTGTCAGTTAGTCAGAATCCAGAATCACTCATGTCATAAAATAAGACAATGCATTCAGCCACTATTGTGACAGAGTGATGAAGTCCTAATTACAGCTCAGGTAACCTGGGTTTGATTACCAGCTTGGGAGTTTGAGGAGCTGGCAGGGAGGGATGGGCATGCTCATCCCAGAGAGGTGGCATACTCATCATATGCCAGAAGAGAAGGTGTGGTCCATGAAGAGAGGAGTAGCCCTCAGATGATTCCAAGATGGCTGTAGTGGAGGGGGAGAGGTAAGATGGTAGGTCTTAACAGAATAATACCTCACACTTACAGAAGCAGTTGTCTGACAGACCCTTCTGGATGCTAATAAATTCCATGCTTGTCCTTTTCCAGAAAAATCATAACATTAGTCTGATGGTATGAAAGGAGGTACTGGAAGACCAAAAAGTACCAGGGTAGAGACATGAAAAGTGTAAAGTAAGGGGGGAAGGACAATGCATTCATGGTAAATCATATTGCAGGTTTGTGTTGATATTTAGAATCTGAGAAGGGAAATTATTGTAATTTATCACCTGTATATCACAGTAGTTCACTCTGGCTGCAGTTTTGTTATACACTGCAGACACATGTACAGAGCAGCAGAATAACCTACACCAAATTTTAGATGTTGTTTTGGAGTACATGTTATGTTCAGCTTGGTATGACAGTTATTAAGCAAGAAATTGACCAAGAAACTCTCAGGAACAACTCAGAAGCATAAATCTTTAGCTTAGGAGACGATAGCCCAGAGTATGATCTGAGTACAAGATTATAAAACTTTATTAAGGATATACCCGTACCCTGAGCAGATCTAAAATGTATATCTAATAAGGTCATGCATGGAAAAGACATGTAAATGTGTTTTTCATTGAGTACCTCTTTACACAGTGTTGTTCACTTTTACATTAAATCAAAGGTGTCATGATCATCCAGTTTATGTAATTTACATTTCCCTAGTATACTATTATTCTAGCTTACTTTCATTTTTTTTTTGCCTCTTAATCTGTTTTGCTACATTCCAAACTTACGTCTGCTAATTTTTCCACACATACTCATGTTTCTGTATCTGATTTGCATTGTGATAATTATGCATAAATTACACGTATCCCAATTTATCGTTCATTTCAGAGTTAGCTTATGAAACATTAAGAAAATGTCATAAGTCATGCCTACAGAGACTGTAATAGCACCCTTGTCCTCTTACCTTTCTAAACATTTTGAATGTGTTTGCTCACCATCCATTTTCTACCGTGCACTTTTGAACTTTTATTTTTATAATGTTTTTAAAGATGATGTAGTCATCAGTAGAAACCCCAGAATGTTACATGGTTCAGTTATTTCCAGTAATGTTTCATTAATGTTTTCTTTCTACTGATGGCAACAGTTTGATCAGTGTACAAGTTTCAGTTGGCTCTCATATGTATTTTTCACACTATTATTGCATTATGTTATTTGTATCTTCTTAGAACTCCATAAACTTGATCTTTATTTATTGGTTTATCTTTTAGTATGTATTTAAATATTTATTGATTTTTATTACACAATGTCAGTGTAAACCACTTTTTAAATATCACTTTTTTTTGCTATTTTATTGTGTGGACTTCTGCTTTTTGAAACAATGTATACACACATATTTCCATAATTTTAATTTGAGTTTGTGCTTATCTGCCCCTGTGGTTCACTAATTATTTTGCATTTATTAACGACATGAAGTGTTCTTCTCTGATTCAGACTGCATACTGTATATTTACATTTATTTTTCTTTCTTTCCTGGCATTCCTGTCAGAATCTGTATATATAATCACTTTCTTTCTGATTTTTTTTATTGCTGAATATTCAACTGGAATGCTTTCAAACTATTTACATTTTTCTTTTGTGAACCATAACAGTTTTATGAGAGTATTTGTGTTGTCCTAAATTTTTATTTTTTTATTTACAAAAGCATTTGTTTAAGATGTGAGTCCAAAGGAATGTGTGCATTTATAGATGCAAAATATTTCACTGAAGTCTGTGAATATCTGAAAGCTCACTATGCAGTGCAGAACATGGTATGCATGCATGAGTGATTAGTGACACTGTTTAATAAAATGGACAGAATACAATGTACAAACCCCATTGTCTGCACACCTTTCCGAAAAGTGAATCTTGTTAAGGTATACTGCAAAAAAGCTGAATTAGGCAAAAGCTAATACAACCTGATGCCGAGATAGTATTCCCTCTCTTCACCATGGTACTACCTTCTCAGACAATTATATTTATATATTTTGATAATAATACACAAATTATAATAAAAAATGGTTTATATGCTAAGCTGCATTTACATTTAAAGAACCAACAAACAGTAAACTTAGCAGTCTGTTGTCCCATCTTCCTTATAATATATCACATTAAAGCACTGCACGGTATATGGTAGTTTAGTGGCACCCCCCTCCACAGTACCTGACTACCCATTAAAGACCTGTACACCATATGTCATTGTTACGATTGAGAAATCCCTATTCCTTGGCATGTTTCAATAGGTAATTGGAAATTTTAATCTACTTTAGGGAAAATTATATCACAAATGATATTTTATAAACTACAGCTTTGTGGGTGGAGTAAAAGGCCACATCTGTATTGCAGGAGGCAAAGGTGGATCATGGACAAATAGGACCAGAGACAGAGTAATGGACTAGCCCCCTCCCAGCCCTTCCAGTGTCCCGTTACTTAGCTGTCTCTCCCCGGTTACCATAACTACAGTTCATACCTGTCAGTGTGCATACTGTTTTCCTCTTTACTTTTACAATGATTGCATAGATTTAGACATCATTTAAAATGTATATTTCAAATTTTAAAGCACAAATACCAATGGCCATTTGCTAAACAAAACAGTCTTGTGTTGAAAATAGACTTAGCAGGAAGAACAGTAAACCTATCTTATATTCATTGAAAATATATATCTGGCCAGTAGCAGATTAAATATATCTTATTCCCTGAGCTGTTTTCAAACTATGTGCCCCCTCACACATTTTAGGGCCATACATAAATGCATGTCTTTTTTATTCACTTTCCTGATTGTTTTGAATTATATTTCTTAACACAACAATTAAATTTGTTGTTTTGATATATGTTTTCAGTAAGCAGTGAAACAAAATGTATGACACAATGACAAAAGTACCCATTTCAGAACATTTCAACCATAAAAAGTCACTCAAACTACTGTCATTATAATTCACAAATTTCCATACTCAGCAATTACTGCCACATTATCAACTGTGTACACATCACATGTATGATTATGATAAAAAAGGCCTCAGTATAGTATTACAATTTGCTTTACATAAATGTACACTAGTTCTGCAAAGACAGACTAATTACTTTTTTTAACCTTGTTAGCTCAGTAGGGTCAATCATTTTTATCCACAGACATCCCAAAACCATGCAATTATATCTAGATTATCGAGCACATCCTTCTCAGATGTCTGTGTCAATAATAATAATAATAATAATAATGATGATGATGACTTATGTCACATTTCAAATTTGTTGCACACAACCACTCAGTAGCCAAGTATTCAAACTTAATTCATACACAGACTCACACAGATACAGACACAGACACATGCACACACACACACACACACACACACACACACACACACACACACACACACACACACACACACACACACACGTAGCCTAGCACTGCAAAGCCAAATTAAAGATAGGTTAAATGACCAGATGATAATGTCACAGACCCCCACATCCCTACCAGAAATTAAAGTTACTTTGTTGACTGTGTACACCCCTTGCTGCTGGCAAACAAAATTGCATCTCAGTTGCTTCATGTGAAAATGCATTGCCTGCTGTCCTTAAAAGAAAAAAAAACTGCCCATGTTACAGTCACAGTTAGTGTGCTACTGATATTCCCATAGCATTTCCTGAACTGGATCAGCTATGCAATAGAGAATGGTTGGCAAACAACAAGTTCATATTTACTAGGCATACAATCTTGGAGACCATTAAGGAGCTCATCCCAAATTCCTAATTACACCAAAGCACTTTCGGTTAAGTGACTTGCTCAATGTCACACAATAGGTAAATGAAGGTGTAAAGGTGAAACCCTGCACCCTTACTACAGGAAGCAGTTCATTAACAAGTGAGAGCTTTAGTCCTCTGCAATAACTACTAAAGTAACAGTTTTTAACTGGTCTATATTATATCATCAAACGCTTAAAAAAGCGAAGAATGAATAATCAAACCCATGTAAGTGAAAGCTTACAATCTCGAAAGATTTTTAATCGCTGTTCCAAAAAAAAAAGCTTGAAATAATACATAAAGTGGGTGGCTTCACCTCCCCACACCCCCTACTTAAATATACCAGCTCTGCAACTCCGAGATCACACTACAGTGCCGAAAATGGCAAAGTAATGGAAGCAGCCAAGCAAATTCTTTCCCTGGGAAAGAATTCGCTTAATAGCTGCTTTGCTATTTTGCCTTTTCGTTGTTTTAAGTTTGAACAAGATGCAATCAATATAATGTGTCTTCGGTCATCTAATAGGAACCCTTTTTAACTAAGTGCAGAAATGCTTTACAGTACAATGTTATACAGAAGACTATATAATTTTTTAATGTGAAACAATGATTACAAAATGGATGAGAAAGATCTAATGGTTCTGATCATCACTCCATATAATACAGACTGTATGACCTAACAAATGTTGACTCCTTTGCAGTTTGTGGAGGCTGTAAAAAGTATTGCAAAATATATTACTAAAATTCAACATGTTTAGACTATATTATATAATCCAGGCCTGTTATTGAATTAATTTATTCTTTAGTGCAATGAATAAAACAAAATTAATAAAGATGATATAAATGCTACAGTAGTTTTTGTTCAACAACCCATAAGTCATACAAAAATTAAAATTATTACTGCATGCAACATACTGTTTTGGGGGTGCTGGGTGGCTTACATGCTTCCAGGACACCTACATCTCATTCTTGACCCCCCCCATATATTTTCTGTTATCAAGAATAGCTATCCCCTCTGACAACACACAGTACCGGTCTGTCCTACTTGAATGGGTAATAATTCTGTATTGTTGCAGGATTCGCTTCCAGAGTCAACAAAGCTGGATCATGGACAAATGGGATTCTGTGTAGGGTAATGAATCAGGTCTCCTGCAACCTGCCTCTCCCCAGTTATTATAAACCCGGTTCAAACCTGTCAGTTTACATACTATTTTTCTCTTTAATTTTACAGTTATCATGTCAGTGTACATAATATTCTCTTCTTTACTTTTACAATTATCACAGAGATTTGGATTCCATTTAAAACTTTTATTTCAGATTTTATAGAAAAAATACTGACAGTCATTTTCTAAATGAAACATCACACATTGAAAACAGACATCATAAAAAAACAGTAAGCTTCTCTTCCCTTGAAACTCACATTTTGTGAATATTCATCTGGCAACCCATTAAACTAAAACAGGTGGGATTCATACTCCAATAACATATATTGAAGTACTTATTAGCGTCTATGTGAGGGGTACAATAATCGACAAATATGTAGTGTATTTGCTAATAGCCTGGAACAGCCCACTGAACACATGTGTTCCTTTTGAAGATCAGCCAAAGAGTACTGCCTGGTGAAGTAACTTGGCTGAGTCACACAGAAGAAAAAAGAAGGCCAAGGGAATCAAACCATGTACTGCAGGAAGAAGCTCTTTAACAGCTCACTGACTTAGTCATTTACACTAAGTGTATAAGACAGACTGTTATAACCCAAACACGGTGGATTTCACATCTGTGTGCCTGCAAAAAATAGTTAAATTAAAAATGAATTCCTGGTTAAAATATAAACTTTAAACTCATAGGTGTCATGCTGTCTGATAATAAAACACTGCAAGCATTCAACAGAACAAGGAAACCATGGATCACTCATATGATGATGCTCTTGTTTACTACAATCCTTTTCCTTCCTTTGTACCATAACTATTCTGGTTCATAGATGGTAACTAGGCTGCAGTCCAGGAGACTATTCAGTAGTCTAGCCCAGATTTTCAGTTGCTTCAAAGCACTGTCTGGTTATGTGACTTGCTGAAGGCAAGGCATAATACAAGGCAAAATCAGAGATGTTCTGCAAAACTGGAGAAAGATAAGAGCACAGTACTCTAAATCACTTGAAAAAGTATAAGAGCAGGGTACTCTAAATCACTTGAAAAAGTTAGCAAAACAATAGGTTCTGCATCAGCATTCATTTCGTGAATCAGAAAAACTATAAAACTCTAATGACTGACACTGACCAACTGTAATCCACAGTAATTTATCAAAGGAAAAAAAAAAGTTAATGAAGGTATAGCAGTTGGTGTTGAGGATTAAGGCTCTTGGCTCCCATAACTAGGTACATGGTTTGTGTCTGTGTAACTTGGTCATGCAACTACACAGTGTCCCTCATCTAGGGCATTTTACACCCCCCCCCCCACACACACACACACACACACACACAGACACACACCATCCATTAAGTACCTGGTTTTATGTGCATCTATTAATGCTACAACACATTTACTCTAAAGTGATAGAAAAAAAAACATCTCCCATTTAAGATAGTGCACATGCACATCTTTTGTGTATCTGGTAATGCTGCAAGGTTTGTTGTCCCATTTGAGACAGTGTTTTATCCTGCTGTCCCATTTTCAGTGCTGGGAGAGTTCAAAAACTCACAGGAATCCTGCATATCTCTCTTCTCATTTGCTCTATGTCTCAGTCTTATTGGCTCAAAGCATTTGCCAATGAAAGAGACAACACACACAGCGGCCAAGATTTTTATAAATAGCTCTTGGTTTGGACTTTAATGTTGTGCAGTTGTGACAGGCATCCCAACAAGGTCCAGGTCCTAAGAGATTGCCAGAAAAGAGAAAATGGCTGACATTGTGGCATTTAGTAAAATATTTAATGATTAAGAAATTGTGAGATCAAAAGTATGTTATAAATCAATATGTGTGGGCTTGAGAATGTTTTAAAAGACATAAAATACATTGCTGGTGAAGAAAACTGTATATCTGGATATAATTCCTTAGTACTCCAAAAAAGGGTTATATAACAACTAGCTTGACAAAAATATTGCAGTAATATTTTGACACTTTCTCTATATAAAATGTGTCACCCTTTGAAAGTAAGAGTCTGGAGGTTTCCCATCCTAAATTTTAAACCAGACATGCTTAAAACATTTTTGGCTACCCTACCTATAGTTCAAACCAAAAGCCAGTGGAAAACTTCCATAGTGGTAGCTGGAGTCTTCAATGCATTGGGGGCTGCAAGAAGCAACTGAATGAGTGGGACTAACCAGAATAGGGTGGGGATGTATTAACTCATTTACTCTAATGGAGCTCAGGAAGTTTGCACTGTAACTTCCAATGGGTGAAGCCTAAGCCTTTTGAAAGAATCAATTTTATAAGTCACAGTTAACATAGTAACTATTACTTTTGTAATATTTTGTAAACAACTTACAATACTTCAGCAACCACTCAAGTTACACAAACACACAATATCAGCAACATATTGTTCATCTAGCTGGGAGCTTTCATCAGAGGCTAAGGAGTTCTGTCTGTGTTACTTGGTTGTTGAGATATTTAGAAAAATGTGAAAATTATATAAATTAATATCATAAAAACAACAGAATATCTCTTTACCTGCATTAGGCAGATGTCAAATATTAATGCAGTCAAGTTTGCTATTGTGTAAGCTTTAAGATAAATATTTTAAAACCTTTTACATAACATGGTTTTGACATTATTGATGCAAATATGAACAAGCAATGTTTGACACCTAGAGGTGTCAGTAGGAGTTAACTGCAGATGCACCTGGAGGTGTCATTCGGATGTAATGAGTTTTAGCAGGTCAATGGTCATTACCTTGGATCAAGCAAAAGATTGTGTCAGTCACTTTTATCCACAGATTGCCTCAGTATCCACTCATTCTAGCCACATTATTGATTATATACACTTGATGTCTGATTGCAATGAAAAGGCCTGATCTTAGGTGAAATAGAGCACTGAATAAAGGAGTCAATGGACCTCCCTTTTTGCCCACTGCTTCCCTCTTGCAACATCTCCAGTGCCCCTCCCAGTTTCTCTCCATCTACTTCATCCAGAAAGATTATTTGTTCTTATTAGTTTCATAGATTGCTTTAATTTTCAGATTTTTTTCTACCATTTCAACATATCCTAAGCAGTCAAGACTGCACTATAATAACTATGGAGAGCATATTTTAATTAAGGAAGTGGTCTTTGGGCTACTAAGCCTCCTGAAGCCATAGGAATCTTGGTGTTATGAGATGTATCGTAGTGCTTTTTTTTTGCAACCAACCTTTTGAACCATTGGTGACCTCATCAAAAAGTCACGAATAATAAAAGAAATCCAGTCTTTTTTTTTTCTTTCTTTCTTTCAATGAAGTATTAAGTTGTGTACAAATTCACATGTTTAAAGCTGATAAATTTGCAGTTCCAATAAATGGAAAATGCAAATGCTTGCAGGATGCATAAATCATATTTGTGAATAATATTGTTCCCTGCACCCACTTACATATACCGCCTTGGTGATAAATTGGGATAAAAGTGACAGAACAAATCCATAGTTATACATTTCAAGTTCTGTCTGCTGTCATACATCTGCACAGCATGCCCCCCTCATCTCCGAACTCCAAAAGACAGCCACTTTCTGTTTACTACTCTGTTATTATACCAGGACAAAAGTGAAAGAACAAATAGCCATGGTATAACATTTCAACTTGCTACTGTTGGCTAATATACATATATATATATATATATATATATATATATATATATATATATATATATATGTATAGATACACACACACACACACACACACACACACACACACACACACACACACACACACACACACACACACACACACACACACACACACACACACACACACACACACACACACACACACACACACACACACACACCATGCCTCTTTAACTCTTCCCCATAGAAGATAGCTGCCTGTAAACACATCTGATGTTTAACTGTGAGGAAAGTAAAAAATAATGATCACATTAAAGAATTCTAAAGTGTTAATCCTTAAAAGTGTTGTTGTTGTTTGTCTTTCGGCTTTTTCCCAGTAAGGGGTCGCCACAGCGGAACTCCGGTCCGCTAATGATTGGCATTAGATTTTTTACGAAATACCGAGGTGCCAGCTCGACACCCAACCTTCAACAAAGGCATGCCCAACACCCAACCTTCAACAAAGGCACGCCCATTTACACACACATGTCTTTCAAACACTACCCAACTGTGGGGAGGACATGCAGACTCCACACAGAAGGCACTCCCAAGCCAAGCCGAGAATCGAACAGGAGAACCTCTTGCTGTGAGGTAACAACGCTACCGCCGTACCACCGCGGCATTAGTGTACTACCCCATAAACAGGCTATAATCACCTCCTGTGCATGTCTCTGTAGTATGATATTGATGAAAGTTAAATAAATAATAACTGCACCGTGCCCAACCTCTACACAAACTATAGTGAACAACTGTGCTCACCTCTGAGTAGGGCCAGTTTTGAAATAGGTTGGCCCCTGCACAGGGGATGGTGATGTGGCCCACTATGAAGCCTGTGTCAAAATCCACTTATACATCTAGGGGTGTGAGGCATAGTGGCTCCAGAAGCTCGGAAGGCTTGGGTATTCTGTGATGCATTTTGTACCTTATTTTTTTAAATAATTACATAATGTCAACTTTCTCTTTTTATTGTTACCCAGAAAAGTTATATATTTGTTCCCTTATGATGTGTGTTAACAGATAAACCTGATGAAATTGTCTTTAACACACATACACGCATGCATGCATGCATGTACACACACACACACACACACACACACACACACACACACACACACACACACACACACACACACATACACACAAACAAATATACAAGCATATGCACACTCCCACACACTGACACTGCAAATTTACCTTCAGTGACATTGGAGGAATGCTAATTTCCTATGGCATGCCTTTGTAATGCTGGAAAGCATACCATCAGGGTAAATTTCCAAGAGCTCTTTCACTTCTGACTCAGACTGTCTCAGTCACCTGATATAGCCTAAACTAATGGGAAAGGCTGCTGCTGCTTTTTCTAGCAGACTAAGCAGTCCCTATTGAGATATTCCTATATCGCCGAAATGGCAGAAGGACCATTCTCTAAAAGGACATATACATGAAAGCTGGACTGTTTTAAAAATAGACCCGCTGAGTTAGCTGGCATTTTTAATAAAATTTGGAACTCCATACATGCATTTTGCATATTAGAATTCCAAGTCCTTAAGCAGAAAAATCAACCAGTTTAAGGAAAAAAAAATAAAGATATAATAACAAGCATATCAACAAATGGATCTACTTCTAATACTTGAGAGGCATATCATCGAATTTCATTTTCCCAAGATGAAAAGCGTGAAAACAAAATACCCGAATGGTGAGTTTTTCCCAAGAAAAGTAAATACTTGCCCACACTTCAATGAAACACACACTGGAGTAAATAAAACCCACCTAGGTGCGAGGCTACATTTCCCACCACTTCTGCCCCCCACACCCCCCCAACTAAATATACCTACTCCAGGATCACACTACAGTGTAGAAAAGGGCATGTTGGACAAGTGTTTACTTGTCCTCGGAAAAATTTGCCATTCAGATATTTCGTTTTCGCAATTTTCATCTTGCGAAAATGAAATTCAGTGATATGGCTGTTCATGTATTAGACAGGGATCCCAACAAATATATATATATTTTTCATTTGGGAGAGCTACACCTCAACCATCTATTACCAGAAGCAGCTCGTGTACTTCTATTTAAATAGAGCACTACTATTTACACACTTATTATAATACAGACAAACAGCTGACAGAAGAAAACAACAGAGTTCATCAGTTTTGTCAGAATTATGCATCTATCCCATTCATTTGCACCTCCCAGGTGCTTTTACTCTTCAGTCACAGAAATTTAGAAACATGAGAACAAGACTAGGCAAGCAATCACAATCACCATAAGATGTGTAGTCATACATACCTTTAACTAGACAAACTTTAACATTCTTGCAACCCTTTTCAAACACATAATAGTGCTCACCTCTTGAACTGAGCAAGACATCACATTTTAAGCAAAACCGCTAGCTGCAGTGCGAGCAAGATACCAGCTTTTAAGTAAACCCTAGCTGCAGTGCGAGCAAGACACCAGCTTTTAAGTAAACCTTAGCTGCAGTGCGAGCAAGACACCACCTTTTAAGTAAACCCTAGCTGCAGTGCAAGTAAGACACCACCTTTTAAGTAACCCCTAGCTGCAGTGTGAGCAAGACACCAGCTTTTAAGTAAACCCCAGCTGCAGTGCAAGCAAGACACCAGCTTTTAATTAACCCTAGCTGCAGTGCGAGCACGACATAAGCTTTTAAGTAAACCCTAGCTGCAGTGTGAGCAAGATACCACCTTTAAAGTAAACCCTAGCTGCAGTGCGAGCAAGACACCACCTTTTAAGTAACCCCTAGCTGCAGTGCGAGCAAGACACCAGCTTTTAAGTAAATCCTAGCTGCAGTGCAAGCATGACACCAGCTTTTAATTAACCCTAGCTGCAGTGCGAGCAAGATACCAGCTTTTAATTAACCCCTAGCTGCAGTGCGAGCAAGACACCACTTTTTAAGTAAACCCTAGCTGCAGTGCAAGCAAGACACCACCTTTTACGTAAATCCTAGCTGCAGTGCTTCCCATGCTGTTCTTAATGTATTGTGCATTAGTACAGTGCCTCCTTTTGCCTCATTCCTAGTGAATATAACCTGCAAAATGATTTTTCTCCTCATACTTTTTGCATTCCAACCTTTAATGCCCAAATGATGCTTTTCTGCTCCCATCTAATACTACTAGTATAATGTCTCTCAACCTAAATAACCTTAGAAGTACAGAGAGTGTACCAAATGTGGCTTGACCAGAGTTCTGTAGGATAGGCAAACACATTCTGACATTTCCTGTTTACTTATTTTATTGAAAGAAGTATCCTAAAGGAAGAAAAACAGTAAAATATCGTCTTTTTCATATGAGGAAAGCCATTTCCACTCATATACTAATATAATCAAGTCTGACATTTCCAAAACTTAGAGAAATGTCTTCTATTAGTTGCAGCCAGCAGAGCATATGATTCCAGTCACTGAACTTCCATTATTTGTAGATGTCGAGTAAATTCTTCAATTTCTGAACATTTCCATAGAGTTCAAGTCAGAAACTTGACTTACAATTATTCATGAGTCAGTTACATCTGTAAAATAATTTTAACGAATAATAAAAAAATATTGCCAAGAGAGAGCATTTTTTTATAAACAGGTTGTGAGACATTAATGACAGCCATCTTTGCAAAGGCAGCTCTCAAGGTACAGGCCTGCAAATGGCGTCAATGTATTAAAATAGCAATCATACAAGTGGCCAAAAAATATAGTTTTAAAGAATTGCATAATCTTTCACAAGATAAGTTTTTTTTTTTTTTTTTATTTGATAAGGGTCTATGTAAGGTGTCCATAACATGGGACTGAATTTCTTCTCTTAAAGTTATGTAGTTTCCACAAATCTTAATTGCTGACCATTTGTTTTACTTCCTAGTAAATTAAGTTATAAATGAAGAAGCTAAGTGATTCAAACAAATTATATCATTCTGTAAAATCTATGATGACGTTGACTTATCCAATGGATTTCAGGAGACTGAAAGTTTTTATCCAAGTAGGACACTGCTTATTCACTTAAGATAAGATATAATCTGTTATGTTCATTTTTGCTATGAAGTCCATTTGGTCAAAGCCATGGGACAGAATGGGCAATTTGCAAAAGTATGTATAACTTATTGTTATGTATTATGACATTGAAGTTAGCTATATTAGGTGCATGGATGTGAAAACCTTTGCCTCCAATGTTAAAATGCTTTTTCAAAGTGACTATTCAGCCTGCTGACCCCCACTAAATAGGCTTCACAATAAAACAGTTAATTGAGATGAGCCTTATTCATGGATCAACATACATAGACTGATGAATTGCAACTTTATAGTTTTGGCCACTGTTTTGTGAAATTGGATGATTTTGGTAATTGTAATATTACAGTTTTCCCCAATTTAAATACATATTGCAGTGTAAAAAAGTCTCCTCTAGGGGCAGTAAGGTAAAACTTTGTTTTACACAACAAAAATAAACCAGAATAGCTTTGAAAACTCTCCAGGCAATTATATCTTAAATCAAAAGGTATTTATTAATTTAAAGATTAAATGTGTTGTAATAAAAAGGAAGGTAGCTGGATAGTTGAGGTAAAGTGAGTACAGCAGTGGTAAAGACTGCAGTGTTTAATGGGGAGAGCTACCAAGATTGACAGCTGAATGGCACAGGCCATCAGAGAGAGTTATCGCATATAACCACAACCATTAATGCAAGGATTTATGGAAAGATTACTTTCACTGGCTTGATCTCTGAAGCTTGCTCCATATTTACTTGAGAATGCTGACTTATGCTGGCATTAGCTCAGTTTAATTACTCAGTTCATTGCATGGAAAGGTTTAAATGCTTGTTAGTGACTTTGGGATGGTCCAATAATAGCACACCTTAGAGAGAAAGGGTAAGGCAAGCATTACATTGCCTGTCAATAATATGTCTTTCTTCAAGGAATAGGGTTGTCTAAGTAAGAATAGTACATTTAAGGAATATAAGCGGTTTGCCTTCTACATAAAAGTGTAAGAGGACAAATTTTCCTGTAAAACTACTTATCTTTGCAGTTTACTTGCTCATAAACGGATCAGGTTTAGTGCATGTATTCCAAGAATGCATGTAATCTAGCCATAATATTTGTGCTGTTCTGACCAGGTCTATGTAATGAAAGCTTTCTGATAGCAAAAAATTGTAGTAGCTTTCTTGTAGAAGTATTTTGCAAAGACTTGTTTGAATGTTTATAACACAGTTAACTAATACACATGTAATTGCGGAATAAATACTTCAAAGAATGGAATGTATTTTAAGAATGTAAATGATGCAGAAAGTAATACGAGTGATTATGCACTTTCTACAAAGTTCAGAAAATTTAAACAAAGTTTAGGCTAAAACATCTCCAAACAATTATTGCCACCTACTCTGAGATTAAAGAATTGAATTGCCAGACCATCATGAAGGACGCTAATTCGGAGAACTGATAGAACATTTTAGATAGTTCCATTAAATAATACTAGAGAAACATGTCCCTGTGAGATGGGGAAAAGAAACACAATAATGTCAGGCCTCCTTGGTGGTCAAAATCTTTTTCTAGTCTTCCAAGAAAAAAATACATCTTTAGAAGGCGGTTAGAATGTTTCTTAATATACATAACAGGGTATTTTACCAAATATCTAACATATCACTCAAGTGTGTTGTTAGAAGGGCTAAGTATTCATAATAAATTAAAGAAGAAGTGTCTTCCAGTAATTATAAAACTTTTTATAAATACCTAAGGCAATAAAGGAAGGGTGGGCAAGGAAATATTAGAATTTCTCTTAATAATTTAACTATGTCAAACAGTAACTCACTTGTTAAGATTGTGAATGACAGATTTTTGTTGGACTCACAATATGATGATACAAGTGGTCCAGACTGATACTACAGCTCCCTGAATTATGCTCAGAGATTACCGATAATATGGTGGCAAAAGCTATCAAGGGAACTAAGCCTAATGCAGGACCTGGACCAAATGAGTCAAATGGCTTCTTTGTTAACTTTATGAACCCATTCTCTCGCCTGTAAGAGTCAAAAGTCAAAGTCAAAAATAACTGTATTGTCATTCAACCACACACACACACACACACTAGTGCATAGCTGAACGAAATTTCATTCGTCCTGGCTCAACAAAAACCCACAAAAAAAAAAAAAAGAGATACACTTACCATGATTTTTACCTGATATTTGAATGGAAACTCTTATGCTACCAGTACCAAAGGGGAGTCCTAATTCTTCAGTAAATATTTTTGACCCATATATTTAGCCAGTAAATGTTTTGAAAGAACTATGTTACAACTGATAACATTGTCGTTTAAAAACGGGGTGGACATTGTTAAACACGTGTTCCTAGCTGAATGTTTACCTTTAACATTTTTTTAACAAATGTTTTAAACTTTTATATGAATTGAGTTGTTCTTTCGATGAAGGGCTGACAGTGGATGTAACTTATTTGGACTTGGTGAAAGTCTAATTCAGTGCCCCACAAGCTGATAAATTCAATATTATCTACTAACATTAATGGGTATATAATAAGGCAGGATGCCATCTGGCTGAAAGGCATGAGTTAAAACTATGAATACCTACTCTGATAAGAAAATGTCAGATTTAGGTATCCCACAGGAATCTATGATTGATCCATTTTTTAGTGTTTTTATAACCACCTTCCCATCTGGATTGATTATATAGGTAAACGAATCTGCTAATGATATTAAGTCCTAAAAATTTGTTACAAAACTTACTAACTAAGCACTTCCGCCAAAGTTTTTGGACTCTGTACCAGAGAATGTACCAGTGACTTCAACAGAAAAATGTGTTTTTCAATGTAACAAAGTATTGTGTGCTTTATTTTGGCAAACATAATTAACTTTATTTGTACATTATGGGTAATTACATTAGGACTGAGAGTACCAACATAAAAGATCTTGGTATGATGACTAACAATTATCTGAATTTTGATACCAATATTACAACTATTACGAAGTGTTACTCAACAATGAAAGACTTTTTGTACATTCTCTTAGGTCCTCTGTTAAAGTCACTTTTGAGGTCACATACTAAATATCATGCTGCTGTGAGTATACACACACACACACACACACACACACACACACACACACACACACACACACACACACACACACACACACACACGTGATATATATATATATATAAGTTCCATTCATTTCATTGACAGTTCACTTTATTGACAAGGTAAAACAGTGCTTCATTACATGTCACACTCAGTTCATCAATGCTGCATTTTACAATGCTAATTTCATTGAAAAGTGTATACTGGTAGATTAGTGTTTTACCAAGATAATTCCTGCTGTTATGTTGTGCCATCATGTATGTGCACCAGCAGTGATTCAGTGAAACAGGAGCATTATTTTTTCTCCATGGCTGTGTCACTAAGGATTTAGAATATTTATCTTGTTGGGTGCAGGGGGCTTTCCCCACTGCAAAAAAGCTTTAGGAAGTATATTTGTTTTTATGATATTCTCAATGAAATGTGGTTTGATGAAGTGTTTTGTCAATTAAAAGAGCTTTAGATGAAATGAAGCACTGTTTTTTCTTGTCAATGAAGTAAAACGGTAATGAAGTATGATGGAATATATATATATATATATATATATATATATATATATATATATATATATATATATATATATATCAGAATCATATAAACTGTAAATTCTTCACAGTGCTATATATCCTAAGCAAGGGTTTTGGCAAGCTAAAATGGATGAAGCTATCTCTAATCTTTGCACTTTCAACACCCTTCTGGGCAGATGCAGATTTCTTAGATGGAATATTCAATCCCTATAGTATTCCAGAAAGCTATTAGTGAAATAATTGAAGGCTTAGAATTTGTAACTAACATATCATAACATAACATAACATAAAATATAATTATTTTGTAAGGGGGACCCTGAAGTAGGAACATAATACTTACTAGGTTTGCTAGACTATGAGACAGTTAGAAATGCCTGAAGTTAAACAGGAGAAAAATGTCAAATCTAGGTTACTCGTCTTAAATATATGAGTCACAGTCTACCATCAGAAGGATTAAACCCAGATTTACATAAAGTCAGTTCTGTGGTCAATATGCAGAAGCTGCAGGAAAAATCAGCAGCAGATGTTGCATCAGAATTCACTTTCTGAACAATAAGAGTGAGACTATAACGACTGGCATTACTGACTGATGATATGTGAGTTGTGAATAATATAAAAAATAAACATCAGGGACAGGTAAAAGGTATTGTGGTATGTCCATGTGAGTGTGTGTGTGTGTGTGTGTGTGTGTGTGTGTGTGTGTGTGTGTGTGTGTAAGACTGAATGAGAATTATTACCACAAGGGCAGCAGAAAACAGGCTGTTAGCATTTGTGGTAATCAACAGAGACATACAAATTGGATGATAATGCATTTTTTCTTATTGCAGATATGTATTTCTGAATTACTGTTTTCATGATTGTGCTAACAGGCTCTTTGTTTTTTGCAACTTACCACTTGTGTCTCGGCCTGTTTCTGAATCCTTTGAATGGGTCAGACTATCTTATGGTTCATACCAAACTTATCAGATATAACAATACCATTCAAGAAGCTGTTGGTGCATAACATCTTTATTTGATCACATAAACAGCTCAGAAACTTCAAAGAGTTGAAAAAAAAATTATAAAAGCTTCTATCTTGAATTTTTATAATGTACCTCAACTGCATACCAGGCAGCAAGGGCTAAGTACAGCACTACTATGATAGGAAGGTGTAGCTATAGTATGCGGCTCAAACAGATGTATAAGTAAGGTACAAATAGACAGAAATTAACAATTGTATGTGGCTGACAAAAAGTCCATGGCAAATCAATATTAATGAAATATGATTGCAAGCTATTACAAAGCATTTTCAAAAACTCCTTCCAAAGCACTGACATGATTACAGAAAATGTTATTCTATTTGCAGACGTTAGACTTAAAAGCTCAGTACAAATTCAGTGAACTGATGCACATAACAGACATACTAACCCGAGTCTCCTTTCAAAAGTATAAAGAGGATTTATTATAAGAAAGACCTGAAATTATTATGATCAATTAAGAAAAGAGTCATGGATTAAGGAAATGTACCAGGTAAAACAAAGAAATGCAACCTGTGAAGGATCCATTACCAGCGCCACAACATAAATGAAGAGAGCCCAGAGTAGAACACTTAGATCCCAGTTTCTGTGTATAGTCCTGGCAGTAGAAGAAGTGGGCTGGGGAAGGAAGAGAGAGAGTGTGAGAGGCACGACAAGGCAATACCTGATAGCTTCTAAGTGATGAGGGCGGGGCACACATGCCCAGGGTGCACACTGCATGCTAGAATCCTCAGTGGTGACTGGGGATCACACATATTTGCTTGCATGAAAGGCAGGGTCTGCTGAAAGGTTATGTCACTTGTAGAAATGGGTGACATGCCCTTGACAGTACCCTCTGCACATTGAACCATTCAGCATTTATGACCATGTGCAGTGAGGAAGTTAGGGCTTAAAAAAGATTGCTATAGATGACAGCATAATCTAAATGCTTGACTTTAAACCTGAGATGAACATATTGACTGTAGGGCTTTTGTTTTTCCCCTATATATTGGCTAAATTACTAATTTAATTGCAGTCATTGTCCTTTATCAAGTTTACTTTTTGCTCCTTTTAATTTTTTTTGTTCTACAACAAAGAAAACATATTTGAGAAAAACATTGTTATTCTTGCACAAAACTATACATATTTAGAAAGAAAATAATGTGAATTTTCTCTCTAGTGCTATTTTGAAATGCAGATGCTGTTGGTTTCCAGAAAGATATACCTTTATGTAACGCATTCTTATCCTCTAATCAGTGTTGCTGATTTCCTCCATGATACCTTATATTATATAACATATACATTTTTTCCAGTCAGTACCACAAGAAAACACAATTTACTATGGTCAGGTGCAAAAAGAATGAAGTACTAAACAAAATCTTTGTTTTAAACTGGATCATGTTGCTAAGTCCTATTCATCAGTGTACATCTCTTTGTCTTTTAAAGTTTTTTCTAGTATGACGTATGTTTCTGCAGTAATAAATCACAAGGCATACACTACACACTAGTAATACAGCAAAATTCAAGAAAAACTGTTTACAACTTTGTTCAAATAATGTAAAATCTGATTGTTCTGCCTTTTTCAGTTTTACTCAAGAACAATACGAAAATCAAAGTTTAGCCATACACTTTCTTTCTCTGTTCAGTAAAGTTTATTTCTGAAAATATAAACAAGTTTTACCCTCTCAAAAGCTCATTCCCAATGCCTTTCTTTTTTTTCTCAAAAATTTATTTTTTTATTTTTCAAATACATTTGAATGAATTCCATAGTATTTATTTATACATAACATCTTAAATAACTATGTACACTATTTACATTAGCCTGAAACTATAACAGATCTTAATGCATACAGTTACTTTATAAGTATGTCCAATCCATTATCAGAGTGTCTGTTCAATTATTGTATAGCATCAATTAATGATAAGACTTTTCCCCAAGGGTTGTTGATAAATGGCATTGGATAAATTCTTAGTTCTTTAATTTTAATTTCCAATAATGCTGTCGTCTTCAGTAGGCTGCAGAAGCCTTCCAAAGATGGTATTGTGTTTGTATTCCATCTTCTTGTTATACACTTCCTTGAAATTGCAAGTATAGTCCATACTAGATACATATTTGACCTATTCAAACGAAGACCTTCGTTCAGATTTAATAATATAAGAGCTTTAGTTAAATAAAATGACTCATTAAATAAAGCTTGTAGAAAATTATTAATACCATTCCAAAATGGCTTCATTTTAACACAATCAGTGAAAATGTGGTTCCAATCTGCATTGTGTACTTGCTCACATCTCCAACATACTCCTTTTATGGAAGAACTAATTTTACTGATTCTGTCTGGGGTTAAGAATGCTCTGTGCAAGCATTTCCAATTAAAAACTTTCCAGTATTGTATAAAGGATGTATATTTTATCAATAATAAAATATTTGTTTTATTAGATTCAGTTAACTGTATTGAGTGTCCTTTTGTTATATATTTCCAATATGAGGTTTTGGGTGGTGTTTTATAGTTTATCAATATTTTGTAAAATTTCTGAAATACTGCTTCCCATATCAAAGTCATTATATGTGATTTCATATATGTATTTCGTAAATTTAGGTATTTCTTTAAATGAAGAACCGTTAATTATTCTACTTAAATCTTGTAAATATGACAGAATATTAGCCAGTCCTGTTGTAGAATTTTATATGTTGTTTTTATTACTTGCATATCTAAAACTTTTAGTTCTTTGACACATTGGAGCAAACAAACAAATCCTTTCTGTTTCTAGGAATTAATAAATTCTCTATATATTTTATGTGGAAAGTTCTTTGTGGCTATAAATGGTGTTAAAAGATCAAACCGGATTTTTAAATCTATATTTGCATTAATAATTTTCCTAAATGAGTCAATGTAATAATTAATCATGCGAGTTTTAGTGGGTTTAGTTGTTAGATTGCATACTAATACATAATACGTGCCATGGCAAATTGTTTTTATCTGTTATTTAAATTTTTTTTTGTAAATCAAATTCATTTATTGATACTACAGTTAGCAATTCTTTCCAATTTGCAGAGTAATTTGGACTTATCCAATCTGAGATTGTTTTAGATATTGATGCTTTTATATATGTTTCTATGTCAGGAAAGTTTAATCATTCCTGTTTTCATGGTCTGATATGATGTATTAAACCTATTCTTTTTCTTTTGAGAAACCATAAAAATGTTATTAGGCATGAATTTATTTCTTTAGGTATATTCCTTTCTGGTAACAGTTGCATTGCCTAGGCTATATATAGGATCTTGGGCAGTAAAACCATTTTTATTAACTGTAGTCTACCTTCAAATGTTAATATTATTTTGTTCCATTTTTCCACAGAGATTTTAATTGTGTTGATAATATTATTATAGTTTTTTGAGAGCAATTCGTTATTATCCTTGCACAACTCATTTTCTAGATATTTTAAGGTAGATTTTTGTTTCCCTATCCTCCGGATTTACAAAGCCCTTTATAGAGTGCAGGAATAGTCTAAGAGCTATTTTCGGCAATATGGCTGACGTGCGATCCAGGAACGATCTCCCAGGATGTGCATGTGAGCTCTTAGGCTAATCCTGCATGGGCCGAGCTCCTGTATGCAAATTACCCTTATTTGCAGATGAAAACCATGCAAATGAGGGTAATTTGTGATCCAGGAAGCTGGCAGCTGGCAGTGCAGGACGACTGCAGTCTGGTCTGCAGAAATGTACTCGGTTAGTAACGGAGTACATTTCTGCAAACAACAAAACAGAGCTATGACAGCTCAAACTAAAGGCTGCATATCATTGCGGAAGCATGCCAATGGTCAAGTATAAGGCCATTGGCATTGCAAACTGTTTTAAAGCTAAAAAAAATCAACTTTTAATGTTGTTTCGTCGATCCTGGCGCTTTAAGCATAGGGCAATGGCGCACAAACAGGATCGGAGGGAATATAAAAAAATAAACTTATAATGAGCATTCTAACTAAAAGCAGTATTCTGCCATGCAAGTCAATGGCAGGCATAAGACAACCTGGCCAGTGAGTAATGGTTGCTAAGGGGGGAGGCTCAGTGTGGGACATGTAACCATGCATTAGCAGGCAATCCTATGCAAATGAAGGGAAGGATAGTAAATCCCAGATTTCCCCAGGGAGTGAGGCAGGTCCCAAGAGTGTAAGAGTATAAATAGCTGGGTGCAAGATTAGGTTATAGGTGACATCATGGGGGGTGTCAGGCATACTGTAAGTGGATTGGAGCCGTGTGGCTCGGGGCTGCTCCTAGCTTAGCACAGCTGAGCTAGAGGTGTGTCCAAACTGCCTAGCACTTCTTAGAAAGTGTAAGCGGGTGTGCGTACTGTGCACCGGCTTCACAGGAGGAAAAAGGAAGTTAAACCAGGAAATAGCAGCTCTGTGCACATTTGAGCACTCTGTTTGCGTGGTGTGCACACAGGCTTAAACAGGGAGGCAATGGGAAGGGAAAACAGCAGTAGGAAGGTAATTAAGGAGAACTAGCTGAGCTGCCATGTGAAATGTATCAGAATCAGCTAATTACACAGGCAGCTGACCAGCCCAGCCCAGAACACTACTATAAACTAAGCAAACACCTTCCCCCCTGGTTTTTCCACACTCTACACCACTGGTGTATACAAGTGGGGAAATTGTAACAAACAAACCTACAAAATGAGAAGGGCTGCAGCAGGCAACATAGAACAACATGTGCAAGAGGCTGAGGGTGGTGAGGATGTGAATGCTGCCGAATAACCCACAGTGAGGAGACAGAGAAGAGTGCACAGACCCAGGGTAACCTACCAGGGGCTACATGAGCTGGAGATAGTGGAGCACTATAGGGTGGACAGAGACCTCCTACAGCAAATCGTTGAGCTGTGAAGGCCACACCTGACACACCAAACTGGCCTAGGGGAACCCATCCCAGTGGATACCAAGGTATGTATAGGCCTAGGTATACTAGCCACAGGTATCTCCCAAAGCACAACTGGGGATATCACTGGCATCTCACAGGCATCAGCATCCAGAGTATTCCACCAGTTCCTGGATGCCATGTCAGCACATGCCAGTGAACATGTATATTTCCTCAACACATGTGAGGTGTTGACTAGCAATATGCATCTCTTCCACCAAATAGCAGACTACTCTGTGGTAGTGGGTGCTATAGACTGCATGCACTTACGCATCAAAGCACCACTCGGTGAGCAGGGTAGGGCCTACATTAACCACAGAGGCATCCACTCCATCAATTGCCAGGTCGTATGTGATGCCCAGGGCATTATAATGAATGTTTGTGCTGGCTGCCCTGGAAGCTATGACAATTCAAACATATGGCAACTGATGTAGCTGTACCACAGATTTGCTGATGTGGACATCCCCTATGGTCACCTAGTGGAGGATGCTGGGTAACCACTGGAGTCGTGGTTGATGACACCCATCAGAAATGCACACACACCTGAACAACAATGCCATAATGAGGCATATACACAGGCCAGACATATAATAGAGCGTGTGCTTGGGATGCTCAGTTCACGGTTCCTGTGTCTGGACACATCAGGTGGAGCCCTGCAGTATTCACCAGCTACATGTACCCAAATTGTTGTGATATGTGCTGTGCTACACAGTATGATCCTGTGGAAACAGCTGCAGCAGGAACAGCATGGGGCAGGGCCACACAGCCCCCCACCAATGCCAAGGCCTGTACAGGCACAGAGTGACTCAGAGGAGGAACAACCTGAGCCTACCCCAGCAGGCAGAAGGGGGTGTGCCCAGTATGCCCTGGCCTTGGCAAAGAGGCAACGCATAGCATATATACTGACACAGTAGGGACCCAGGGAATGACACCTCTCTCTGACATCCACAGACAGTAAAAGGGATACCAAACATGACACTACCTGTGCCCAACCATGTATAGGGAGTGTACTATGCACATCTGACATAGGCAGCCCTACAGCACTATCCTCAAGTCTGGCAAACCCTCAAGGGAAGGCACTAAACCTACCAATTGCCAAATGGAGTAGAATGTGTTTTTACCTGTAGCTATGGTATGGATGTGACCATGCAAGGTAATTGGGTGGCTGAATGTCAAGGCAGCAGACAGTAGACACCCATAGTCACATCATGACATCTGTAACACATACTGGAGACACCATAGTAGCCAGTACTGCACAGAGTGACAAAACCCACTGCAGGAAATGGCCTGAGCCACGTGTCCATAAGAGCCACACATGCCAGTCAGGAAGGTTCACATACCCAACAACAGTCTCAGCCAGCAGGACAGGTGAAGACAAACCAAACAAATGCTGTACTATGGCCTCTGAATGTGCCCTATGGGTAACCCATCTCCCAGGCCTACACAGACAGACCAAAGCAGACCAGGCAGTCGGATGTAATATGTGTATTTTAAGTGATGCTCATGATCAGCTGATGGCCTCTGCACGAATTGCACCCTTCCATAGCTGATTGCATGTGGAACAGCTGTGGTAACATTCCCAGAGCCAATTGCATGGAAACGCACTCCAATACCTGGGAACATCATGATGGTGTTGGCCCTTTTCCTGATACTGTGAGCAGGAACTAGATCTGTCGTTTGGCAAACAGCATCTCAGATGGATTGGGGATTTTCCTCTAACAACATACACTGTGGAAAGAGGGCAACAAATAGGAGGGGGATGTGCCTGACCTGACTACAGACTGTATACTGTATATGGAGTAATGCTGGTTTAACAGTGTTTGTTGGGATATGCCTGTCATACATGTCGCAATACCTGCCATGTCAGTTCCATGTATATGAGGAATCCCAATCTGCAGGGTCATCTGCACACTGGGCAGTGTTGTGCCTTTGGTTTTATGTGTTAGCCACTATGTGTTAGCCATGATGCATCTATCTGTGGAATGCAGAAGGTAGTGTAAGGATTGCAGTCTCTAGATGGTGAAGGCCGTGACAGTTAGCAAACTTGTGTAGAACCATTTGTCTGAAGAAGTCTTTGTATGGTGAAAGGACGAAAAGCAGTATTTTTGTACTGTGTTGCTTAATGTTTTAATAAACTTCTGGCCCTGTTTGGTCCAGTTTGGTTTTAGTTCTACCTTTTGTCCACTATTTATATTTGGATGCTTGAACGTGGCAATTGTTTGGATAACCTTTGAACAAGAAAGGACTTATTTATTCCAGAGCTGCAAAGCGGGATTTACCATTCTTCACCAGTGTGTGTCAACTTACCAGCACCATCCTGAATTGGAGAACTTTGTGAGTTTGTGTATGCATTCCCAAGTTTGCTGTTTGTCATGGATTCAAAAGTGGTGCAGGGAAGTCAACCGAATAATGACAACTCTAACAACTTACAGGTACTGTTTACTTTGATGGAGAAATTAACTAAAAAGGTAGAACTATTAACTGAGAGGGTTGATATTTTATCTGACAAGGGGCTAAGAGGGCTTTCTACTACTAATAATGGCCCTCGTATTACTAGTGAACTTTTAAACCCCCCAAATCCCCTTACCCAAAATATAGACCTGTCAATGAATGACTCTAACCTGGACATGTCTATTCACTCGACCCCATTTGAGGGGTCTGGGATGCAACGTTTAGACGGAAATAATATCCAAAGAACTGGTGATGAACAGCACCACGTGAGGCAACCTATTGCATTAAACCTTGATGAGTGGTTAGGAACTGTAGTATCTTTTACTAATAACACCAATGACCAACGCCTTCAAATTAATGAACCCGAGGGGCAACTAGTAACTAACTTATTGAAAGAATTTGATGCCAAACTTTACAAATATAAGTAATGTCTCAGTGAGAGAATTGTCCCAAAAGGACTGAGATCATGGCAATATCCAACTGGCCTTGTGGGGGGGACTGACTTTCACAAGGACCTTATCTCTTTGTTTGATAAACATGGCTTTGAGCTAATGACTTTAATATCTGAGCATTATCAGTCATGGGCTGATTCATTAGTGCAAGAACTCAATGCATTAGACTCAAAGCTAAAGTCAAGTTTGGAATTTTCTGGATATAAATTCGATTATGAGCGCTGTTTTACTAGCATTGACCAGCATCTTGTCAAACTTAAATCTATCAAAATTAAGAAACTAAGCAGAGACAAAGAAGCTTACCGTTTGAATGCAGCTTATCCCCCCCCCAAATCTCAATCGGGGAATGACAATTCTATGGAGAACCGGCATGATAACACCGAAGGGGATGACGTGAACCTTAATGAGAACAATGAGGTAGCGGGTGAGCATACTCAGGGTAACCAGGCAATTCTTTCATTGGATACCAGGAACCGGAATAGAGGGACTAAGGATAAGGGGCAAAATTTTCCAATACCTGCCTCGAACTACAATTTGAGGCGGGGTCAACAGGTGAAGTATGCGAACTCATGGAAGAAATAATTTTTCCATCTTCAACAGATGCCCATGACGTTGACCCTGATCCAGGACCGGTTCCAGTACCTGAAATTGTCAAGAATTCAGAAGGTGACTTTTGTATTTATAATTTTTCCACCATTAAGGTTGACAAAATAATGGCTGATTTTCTTGCGAAGGGTCAAACATTTATACCTGCTACAAGAGCTAGTATTGCACACACTAAGTTATTCATGAGAAGACACAACTTGCATTTCTTATTTGGTCCTAGTAAAACCTCACAAGGAGCACCTGATCCACTTTATGTGTCTAGTTCCTTTTGTCCACCAATGCACACATCATTAGCTTTGTTTGAGAAAATATGCGAATGGGATATTTTTAACTGTTTGAATAATGTACAACCTAGTAACAATTCAATTACTAATAACATTACAAATGAAGAGAAACAATGTATAGAGTTGATCCAGACCACCAATGTTAGGGTTGTTCAACCAGATAAGGTAGGCGGTCTTGTTATATTTGATGTACCAGACTACAATAATAGGATTAAGCGGATCCTTAACACTAATACATATCAAAGTGTTTCTAAAAATGAATTGAACGTAGCATACAACAGGATAAGAGCACTGATTGAGGAACTTTTTGTAGAGGCTAGAATAGACAAAGATACTTACATTTTTCTGTTTATGGCATTTCCAAAGATCCCGACTGTTTTCGGGATCCCTAAGATTCACAAATCTATTTCGGACCCACCACTGAGAGCCTTGATAGATGCTAGAGGTAGTATAACTTACCCAATAGCTAAATTTATAAATTATCATTTAAAGAAATTTGTATGTCAGCTCCCACAGATATGTAAGGACTCCTGGGCGTTTTTGAGATCTATTAGCTCCATTCCATTCGACCAAGAGTTACATTTCTTAACTATAGACATTAAGGACTTATATTCATCGATACCACAAAGCACGGGGGTCGAATGGGTGAGGGAGTTATTACTCGAAATGGGGGCCACAACTGCGTTGGTTTCATTATTATGTGAACTACTTGAGGTTGTGTTGGATAACAACTACTTTACATTTGGTGGGGAATATTTTGTGCAGAAAATAGGTGTAGTGATGGGCTCTCCCTGTGGGGCCAGTTTCGCCAATTTGGTGATGGCACACTGGGAGAGAACTTATGTACTTCACCACTTAGAGGTGGCCAGCAACATCAGGTATTACACTCGATTTTTGGATGACATTTTTATATTGCTTAAGGGCAACTCTGAAGTTGCAGATGAATTACTCATCCATTTCAATGATAGCACCGCCTTTTTATCTTTTACACACAGCTTTCATACAAGTAGAATTGCATACCTTGAAGTATACTTGGAAAAGGACTTGGAAACCAATACCTTTGTATCAAGGAAGTACAGGAAACCAACCTACTCAAATTCCTTTTTACACTATTCTAGCTGCCATCCTGTGACTCAAAAGAGAGCTGTTGTGAAAGGCCAACTGGTGAGGGCAGCTAGAATGGTGTCCAGGGAAACTGACTTTGACCTCGAGTGTGAATTGTTGCGAGGTATGTTCTTGAGGAGGAAATATCCTCCTACCTTGGTGGATGCACTTATAAGGGGAAGTATCATTGAAACGCATGAAAAATATATACATACCACTTTTGGGAGAAAATTTAAGTAGTACAACTAATGGAGGTGACACGTTAAGTGAACCACTTAATAGGGAGGAACATGCTGACATTAATAGTTTTTGCTTTATTACAACATTTAGTCTGGATGCTTACAAAATTTCAGACATTATTAACAAGAATTGGAAATTCTTATTAGATGAAGAGAGACTCCCAAGTGCACTGCCAAATAGAGTTAAAATAGTATACAGGAAGGGAGCAAATACAAAGAGCATCTTGCAAACAAGCAAAATGAATAACTGTAGGCCATCTATGTTAGGCATGAATAAATGCAATATGTGTAGGTATTGTACTCACATGGACATAGGCAAACATTTTACACTGAGAAATAGGAAATACATCAGCCAAGGTAAATTCAACTGTAATTCAAAGAATATGGTATATGTAGCTATTTGTAAAGCATGCCCCTCATTCTATATTGGTAAAACTGAGAGGAGACTGAGGGAAAGGGTCTATGAACACCTATATAGTATGCGAACTGGAAACATGACCAATGCTTTAGCTAGACACACAGCGACATTTTCAAATCATACCTTTGGCTTTAGAGTAATAGGTGAATGTGTCCACAATGATAGAGGGGGACCGACGCCCCTGCTTCTAGAGAGACTAGAATTGTTGTGGCAACTTCGTACAAGAGCCTGCTCAGTACCAGGGCTTAATGAACAATATTCTATTTCTAGTATTTTGAAATTGAAAGCATTGAATAGATAGGTTATTTTATCTCTGACATTCATTGTGCCACATGCAGAAATGGTAGAGCATATAATGTTTAAATACGCACTTCATTTTCAATGTTCAATATATATACATAATATATATTTGTGACATTTATATTATTATTTTATCATTTTATTTTTAGCATATTTTGTCACAAAATGTTTATTTTAAGTCTTACTTTTTATTGTTTTATGATCAACTGGTTCTCATACATTACAGTATTAAATTCTGTTGGAAGTCAACAGAAAGCAGACTTGTTCATCATTATGTCATTATTATGTTGCAAACATCCCCCCCTCCCTCCCCCTTACCTTTATTATATAATGACATCATGTTTAAATGCTTAAATGTGTATGTTTGGACTTGTTATTCTTGTAGTTCATAATACTCGTATTTGTTTAGTGACTTTATATTTGAAATGGGGATTTACTTTTGTGTATTTTTACCCATTGTACTCTTATTCATTTCATTTTAATGTTTTAACCTTATTCTTGTTCTTGCAAGTGAATTGTGTATATTACTGAATGGGTGTATAACTAGGAAGAGGAAATGACAAATGCTTTGTGATCAGGAAATGAGGTCATTCGGATTGTAGCAGGAGGGCACAATTTGAATTTGAAATTGCCTTTATAACACAGGCTGGTTTCTTGTGTAGAACCATTTGTCTGAAGAAGTCTTTGTATGGTGAAAGGACGAAAAGCAGTATTTTTGTACCATGTTGCTTAATGTTTTAATAAACTTCTGGCCCTGTTTGGTCCAGTTTGGTTTTAGTTCTACCTTTTGTCCACTATTTATATTTGGATGCTTGAACGTGGCAATTGTTTGGATAACCTTTGAACAAGAAAGGACTTATTTATTCCAGAGCTGCATAGCGGGATTTACCATTCTTCACCAGTGTGTGTCAACTTACCAGCACCATCCTGAATTGGAGAACTTTGGAAGGCCGTGACAGTTACTGACTACATATCCCTCATTGGACATATGTTGCAACAAACCCTGTTACAATGCTACATTTATGAGGGTATCCTAGCAACATTTCTATACTGGCCCTGTGTATGTGCTGTCAGCCACACCTCTGTCAACCTTTGTACATATGTCATGCATGAATTGGTGCATATGTGCTGTACACCATAAATAGTGTCATCATATCTGATAACAAGCCAGTGATATATCAGATTGCTACACATGTCATGTACAGTAGGGGTTACATTTCATGCCATAACCTGGACATTCTATGGATGTTTGTACAGTACTGAGGTCTGTGTAGTGATGGTGAATGTTGGCAGTGTGTGTATTGTTAATATGTACTTTGGCCTGTGTACAGACTATGGTAGATATCATTATTCTAGCTCCCCTTCTATCTGATGTTACATGCTGCCCCACTGTATGGTACCATTTTGCCGTACATGTTTGTAGGGCCATACAGACACATGTCCCATACCACAGACATCCATCAGACCAAACTGTGTAACAGCCCAGTATATGTAGGGTCATTCTGTGAGTGGCACATATGAGGATGGTGTAGAACAGATAGTCCATATACTGTACTATTATGCTAGCGTACCATATGTGGCTGTGGCTGTGTTCACATTGGTTGTGGTTATGCACTTTCACACAGGTGTATCTTACCCTGTGCTGTGACATGGCTGTTGAGCCTGCTATATATGCAGGTACTGTACAATGATATCCTTAGGATGTCTGTCAGTAGCCAGTGACACACATGTTATGAGCAGATGTCACCTTCCACACACACACTATGTCAGTGAAGACAATCCCAATGACAGTAGAAATAGTCTAGTAATATACCTGCTATACATACCTGGCATCGCCTTACACTACAACTTTGGGACTATAGGGGCTGGGGTAGGGGTATGGACATTTACTTATCCATATATATATATATACATATATGTATATATATATATATATATATATATATATATATATATATATATATATATATATATATATATATATATATATATATATATATATATATATATATATATATATATGAGTATGCATGTGTAGTACTTCCAATTTCCACTGTCATGGCAACCACCCACTATGAATCCCTACATCAAGTGGGCGTATTCCCTGTACATTCCCTGTGTGATGGACATCCTTCCTGTGTGTGGGCATCAATGTTACAGACAGCAGGTAGAGATACCTCTTACAGGAGAACCTGCACATTCAGGGCAGCCACATATATGTAGGAGGATCAGGACATACAGACAGACTGTGAGTAGAGAGGTGTTATACTTTGTATAGTACTGGTGTTACAGGGTGTGTGTGTGTGTACATACTAGCTTATCTTGGAATGCAGCCTGTCTGCATAGCTCACTACTGTAGGCCTATCCTCTTGCTGGACAGAGGTGTGCCAATCATGTGTTGTCTGTCCATCACACAGGTCCTGTGTTGGATATTACACTGGCAGTGTGTGTGTTGCGTGCTATCAGTACATGGCTACATCCATTTGTGTTCCTGATGTCTTATTCCTGCATGAGGGTATGTTGCAACACATCTTGTAACACCAGCAAGTTCCAGGGTGTGTAACAGCAATATTGCAAGTATGGCCCTGTGTTCCTGCCTTTGTCCTCCACACATATGGCAGGCTTTGACCTGCTGTGATATGGATAAGCGTTGTTAGGTAGTGGTCTATCATTAATTACTGCTAGCATTCCTGCTATCATCGCAGTCATAAAGTGGACCCTCACAACATTTGTTGGTCAGGGTCCATACATGTGACAGATACATTGACATTACCACAAGTAATGAATGTCCCCCTAGAGCTTGACTACAGGGTGTAATTAGAGGCTGCTGAACTACATCTGATATTGTTGATTGTTACTTATCTTGAAGGCAAATTCTTTGTCTACTGTTGTATGAATTGAAGGGCTTGGCCTGGACATCATAGTATGTTATATATCCGCACTGTCTACATCTACTGTTTTGTGTGGGCCTTGCATCCATCACTGGTTATATATATCAAATTCTACGTGCTGTCAGTAATGGCATACATTATTGTATGGTACACAAATAATGGTTGTCTGCATATGCATACCTGTGTGTCGTGTCAGGTCCTTTGAATTGTGAGTGGGTATATGTGTAATGTAAGTATTCCCTTTGTGGGGCTGGTTGCCACACTACACATGTCACAGGTACCAGTTACAGGGCTTGTGGCAGAGGGATATACATTGCACCCAGTATGTCCACACTACTTCTATAAATGTATGGCTACTAATACCCTTTGTCTGTGTATATGTGTATGTACCCATTTATCTCATATATCTTATATATATATATATATATATATATATATATATATATATATATATATATGTGTGTGTGTATATCCCTGAACATGATTGTCAGTGTATAGATGTGTGTGCATATCTGTACCGTTGTAATGTGTACCCTTTCAATATTGTACATTCCCTGCAGTAGAATGGCTTTTTTGCATGATATGTTACAGATATTGCCCTGACATGTACAGGTGACCTGGATTACTGTTGGAGCATTGTAAGTGTGTTGTGGTGGGTCCTGACGTCAAGTACTACATGTGCTGGATATTGGATTGCACAGCACATCTGTTAGGGCTGGGGGAGGTTACATAGCAGTAATTACCAGGTGTCCCTCATTTGTGCCCCCACCCCCATTAACTGTGCTCATGGTCTGTTATGTTGTACGGAGTGGGCCAGGATTCTGTTCCCATGTGGAAATCATATACACATGTCTATCTGTGTGTATATATATATATATATATATATATATATATATATATATATATATATATATATATATATATAAATATATGTGTGTGTGTGTGTGTGTGTGTGTGTGTGTGTGTGTGTGTATATGTATAGCTGCATACTTATATATGTGAAATCCCCATTTATAGAGAGAGATAGAACTGGACAGTGATATAGCTCTAGATATGTATATGTATATATATATATATATATATATATATATATATATATATATATATATATATATTTATATATATATGTGTGTGTGTGTATGTGTGTGTTTGTATATATATATATATATATATATATATATATATATATATATATATATATATATATATATATATATATATATATAGATGGATATATACACTGAACATATTTATCTATCTATGTACAATTGCTGTTATATGGTTGTTTGTGAGTCATACATACATATACATATATATATATACATATATATATATATATATATATATACCTATAGCTGTCTGTCTACATTTACAGATATATATCTGTCCATATGTCCATGCATGTTCGGCTTATATGTGTGGCCTGTACCTCATTCTCTTGGCAATTGACATGGATGACCTTAGGACTGAGGTCAGTCATTTGCGCAGACATGTTCGTGTTTCAGACTTATCAGCTCCTTAATATATGTGTTCTACTACATATAATTGTGTAACTAGCAATGTTTTAAGTGTATTAGAGCAATATATGACAGATATCCCTATTTTTACCCACATTATGGCGCATTATGTCCGGGATTCGTGCATTAAGAGGTTGTGTGGTGTGATACTACTACATTTCCTGTGCTGTTGACTGATTGTGCTGGATGATATGTATGTGAAATAAGAGGGTTATTTACATCTGCCATGGTGTACTGGTAAATCACGTAGTGTATGGTGTGCAGGGTCCTGGGTTTGGGCCTTGTAGAGGCTGTATATTTTGTTGCTGGGCAGAACACTGGCTGTCGGATACAGAGTGAGTAAGGGACATTTGAGCGGTTGTACGCGGGTGTGCACGGGTGTGCGCGGGTTTGCCCAGAGCTAAGCAATGCTAACCTCCGGTTGTGTTTCCTTATGCTCAGCTAGTTTCTACTTTGCTTCATCTATGTAGGTAATGCTTACCCCCATGAAAACACATGTACACATGCTTACAACTGCTTATCTATGCTTACTACTGCTTTTTTGTGCTTACACCTGCTTACTAGTGCCTTAGTCATTATGACACTTCACATGTGAATTTAAGGCAGTACTCCTGTGCAAATATAAATGTTATTTAGTAGGTTATACACCACAATGATGTTAATATATGGATTTCACATGGAAAATAGAATGTGCTGCAGTGGGACTCGAAGCGGGAATGCGTCCATGTTAGGCGGATGCTCTGCCCACTACACTATTGCTGTTCTGCTTCATTTGCATATGTCTACCATAATGTCATACCCATGTTCCCTTCCCCCGGCCCCTGAGCTCCACGTACACAGCATCCATCCATTCCCCAGTTGCTAGCCCTGCCATACCACAACTCCACACATTTTCCTCTCTGCACGTCTCGGTACTCCTCCAGTATACTGTCTCGACCCAAGTGTCTGCAGGCTCTTCATCCGTTTAGTCCACATACATACCAGCCTTCCCTTGATCCTCCTCCGATACTGGTGGAGACATCGATGTGACCCACAACTGTTGGTTCATCCCGCCAGGGACGGACCTGTTGTTGTGTCAAAAGTAGACCTAGCTGGTGTGACATACTTTGCATGAAGCACGCTCACACGGCCCCATGGTGTGCACCATATCTCATTATTCCCTTTGGTATTATGCAGGACTACTGTTCTCATAGTATTATTGGACAGGCACTGTTCTGTGATCACATAGACTGCTCAAAATACTGTGGTTGAGCAATGGACACGTGGGCTGGTTTTAATCTACACACTTATATACATTTCCTATACTGTTGGATGACTGTGCTGGATGATTTGTTTGTGATCACAGCAGCTGAATGTGTATCCACCATGGCTTAGTGGAACTCACGTTGATTATAGTGTGCAGGATTGGGGGTTTGCAACCTGGCAGTGCAGATTACTTGTTAATGGCCACGACAACAGCTGTTGGCTACAGAGTGACTAAGGCACTGTAGAGCATTTGTAGGCAGGTATGCACTGGTTTGCCCGAAGCTCAGCATTTCTGACCTCTGGTTGTGGCGTCTTGCACTGAGTTAGCTTCTACACTGCTTCACCAGTGTGGTAATTGCATACCGGCAGCCAAACAGGCTTACACCCACTTGCTCCCACATACACATGCGCAACTTCATGTATTAATTCACATTTGTCAACTGGGACAATCCGACTGTATGCTTGTCCATTGTCAGTGGTGGCCCGGAGAGTAGAGCTCCACAGTGACCCCAGCTACTAATTCCAATTAATACTGAGGTGTTCACATTCATAGAGGGTAACAGACATAACATAGCTACGTCCCCCATTCTTCATGCTTAGTTTACGTTAACATGTCAGCATTATCCTTGCTTAGGTCACATTTACATGTCAGGT